>NC_079219.1:43314773-43539773 GCF_029633865.1 Lampris incognitus
TAGTCCGTCAGCATAATAGCATAATGGCAGGCGGGCACAGCTGTCTCAAAAGGCCCTACTATGTCAAAACCCAGCCTTCTCCATGGGCCATCTGGCAGAAGTACTGGTTGTAGGGGTGCAGAACGAGGCTTAACTCGATGCAAAAAGTCCTTTGCACAGCCTATGGCAGGGGCAGTAGGAGTGGTGAGAGCAGTGGTCATCACCAGAGCAGAGGTAGCTGGAGCAGAAGAGGGAAGGACGGTATTTCCACTAATACAGAGGTGTAGAGCAGTCATCAGGTCCATCCCGAGCAGTGGGGTTCGTTTATCCACTACAAAGAACGTGGCAGGGGCAGTGATGCCATCTCTACTCACTTGAGCCTGTAGGCACCCAGAACAGGTATGCAAGACCGGTTGTATGACACAAGGCGAACAGCAGGTGCAGACAGTGGTGTGGTACTGAAGTACTTGTTGAAGGTAGAGCATGGCATTATGGATACTGCTGAACCTGTATCCACAACTAGTTCAGTTTCCTGGGCAGGAGTAGTTGGTGTGTGGACATGTACATTGCACAGAATTTTCTTTGGCGCATAGTCAGCATCATCTAAGTAGAGAACTGTCAGTTCAGGGAGTTCAACCTCATGCACAGGCTGGGTTTGAGCAGATCTGCAGACACGAGCAAAGTGTCCTACATTGCGGCATGCATTGCAAGTGGCATTTGCAGATGGGCATTGTGGAGAGTAAGCCGAGTGACTGTCAGAGCCACATCTGAAACAGGAGCGGGGTGATATAGGCTGTGAAGTAGTAGGTGGCTCAACTGAGTGGGAGGGCTGTCTGTCCCACTTCCTAAAAGCACGTGACCTGGACTGTACAGTCTGTACTGGGACACTGTGGTCTGGTGCCATTGCTTTAGCATGTTCAGTAGCAGATTCAATCTGTGTTGCTATATTGATAGCCTTATCTAGCATTAGATCAGGTTCAAGTAGCAGTCTCTCTCTTATACACTGGCTAACTACATGCTCAATTAACTGGTCGCAGACCATCTCATCCATTTTATCAGCAAAGTCACACTTACTAGCCAGTTCATGCAAAGCAGCAACATATTGCAGAATAGTCTCAAGCGGGGCCTGTGTCCGCTTCCTGAAAATATGCTGTTCAACAACGACGTTGGTCTTAGGTGTAAAGTAAGCCTTTCAGGCAGTAACAGCAGAAGAAAATGTCTCACCCATATCTGGTAATGTGTAAAAAATCAATTGTCCTTCAGTGCCCAGACAATGTAACAGAACAGCTCTCTTGCGAGCCTCAGGCCAAGTATTTCCAGTTGCATTGATCACCAGTAAGTAATTGTTGAATATCCGTAGCCATGTATTGAATAGCATTGCAGGTTCGCCCGCAAGGCAGGAACAGTGCGGGAGAAGGCACATTCATAGCCATTTTCAGAAAATACCAGCCAAAAGCATAAAAACAATCTTTGGGTTCACTTGTGGTCAGTTTGTAGTGATGGATGGTGCACAATCACGAGGAGGCAGGTTGGATTAGAACAAACGTTTACTTAACTCAAGGATCATGTAGGCAGCCATCATTACATTCTATTCACGTCAAAACAGGAAACAGCATAAAACATAGCACCACCTAGTGGTGCAAGAGGGTAACATGAACATCAATATAAACAGAACACAACATAAATGTTCAATGTCATCTTTTCCTTTTCTTAATAAAACTTTTCAAAACAGTATGGTAGTGTGTTATCCAAACAACGTTTTACAGGCTGGCTTTGTATGCAGACATAAACAATCATATGTATTTAATGTAAAGTGAAAACTTAATTAACTTCTAATTAGCATGTAATACATGGTCAAAAAACTCTTGTCTCCCACTTTATCCTCATGTCTTATCAAACTCTTCTGAGATACTATAGAAATCTTAAGCTATTAAAGAAGTAGCCAAGCCTTGGCTAATGTGATAAGAATTTAGCATCAACAAGCATTAGCATCAACTTCTAACTAGCATGTAGCCTAATACAGCATGTAGTCAATAAAAAAATCTAGCCTGAATGCTACCATTTTATCCTCATTCTTTGAGACAAACATATGGGCATTTGGCCATATAAATCCACGCAAAAAGCGTTTGTTTGCACCTTCAACACATTCGCTTAAAGCGTGTGATGTATGTTTGTCTCAAAGAATATCCTATCAAACCTTTCTGATATCCTACAGAAATATGCAGGAATTGATGTGACATTTCATACTATACCTTGCCAAGTGAAAAGAAAACTTCAATGAAAAGAACACCAATGCTTTGATGTAGCTAACTTCAATGCAACCTCAAACTTCAACGTAGCTACTAGCTAGCTGGATGTATCAAAGAGGTTTAGCTCCATTAGAGCTCCACCTAGTGGCCAAATTTATTGGCTGTTCATTATAATATTCTTTATCTCAGTGGGACTTTCCTGGTTAAATAAATGAAAAAAAATATACACACACACACACACACACACACACACACACACACACACACACACACATTATTGGGTGCTACAAGGCTATAAAAAGTTTTAGTCGCCTAACCACTGTCACTTAAATAATGCAATGACAACTGTAATTGGAACTTCAGTTTATGTTTGTAACTAGTTTATCAACAGCTAAATCCAGGAAGTAATTATTTGAGGTTTAATATTGTAATGACTGATCAATGCATTACAAATGTTTATTTTCCCCACAAATATGTTTATTACAACAATAATTGTTTGTAAGGTATGGCAACAGGCATGGGTGCAAGTCCATGAATACTGGGATGGTATCCAGCGCTTTACCCATGCCCCCATCCATAGGGTTAGTGGTCATGTCAGGAAGGGCATCCGACGTAACATTTTGCTAAATTGGTATGTGGACCGACAACACCATACCAGATTGCCAGAGGCCCTGGCTCCTTTCACTGCATTGACTGGCCTGTCGACAGTTTTAAGTGAGCTAAAGACAACTTTTTCTAATCTCCTCCAGTCAGTGGCACTTTCAACTAGCAAAATTAAGCGACAAGGAAAACCAACCTAATCAACAATCAGTTTCATATGCATATGCATATTCATACATGACCATAAACTAAACTTAAAGAATAAGTCACATAGATTAATGGTCACATCAATTTGCATATGAAACCGATCATTGATTAGGTCTTTATGCAACTGTATTGTTTATAAGGGTGGGGATACCTGCACTCAGTTGAGACTGAAAAAGTTACTTAGATGAGTGATGAAGTGTTTCTCCCAATAAATGCTGTGTCCAGATGAACTGATTCAACTTTCTGTGATTTCCTTGCCTGGATTATTAAGCATGCAAAGCCATTCTTCCTTCCACAGTAATGCATGTAGCATTACAGTGAAATAGGGTGTACCCCAAGGCTCAGTTCTTGGTCCTCTCTATAATTACTGTAATGTTCTGTTTTCAGGTCTGCCACATGCTAGTACTAAAAGTCTTCAGATGGTTCAGAATGCTGCAGCTAGAATCCTAATTAAAACTAGAAAATTTTACCTTATTACACCAATTTTTGCCTCCCTTCATTGGCTTCCTATCGATGTTAGACCAGACTTCAAGGTGCTTCTGCTGACTTATAAAATCCTAAATGGGCTTGCCCTATCTTACCTGTCTGGTCTTCTTAAACCATACATTCCATCTTGAGCGCTTCACTCTCAAAATACAGGGCTCCTTTGTGTACCCAAAGTTAACAAGAAGTCAGCTGGTGGCAGGGTCTTTTCCTATTGGGTCCCATTCTTGTGGAATAACCTGCCTGCTGCCAGCAGACAATCAGAGTATGTTGAGTCCTTTAAATCTAAACTTAAAACTCATCTTTTTGCCTTAGCCTACAATTAGTTGCCTTTGAGTGCTTCACAACCTGTACAGCATGACTGGTCGGTTTCTGTCTCAATGAATTTACCAAGCACTGTTCTGCCGATGAGATTATAGCTTATAGATTATTGACTATTGCAAACTGTTCTCTTTTTCCACATGTTTTTTCTCTCTCTCTGAATGATGTCTACTCATTTCTCTTCTTCTGTATGTCAATGGTGTGATGTGTGTCTTTTGTGTGTATGTGTAGTCTGTCCTCCTCCCAGGTCTCCATGGTGATGGTGGTCACCGCCTGGACACTGCTTGGCATCCCCCTAATCACATTTTTTACATATCTTACAAATCTATTTAATTTTGTTATCCTGCGTCAATGTTATATCCTTCTCTCACTCTGATGTGTGACTATTGTTTTTTCTTGTCTCTTCTCCCGCGTATGTGAATGGTATGATGTTAGTCTCCCCTGTGTGCATGTGTAATCTGTCCTCCTGTCAGGTCTACATGGTGATGGTGGTCGCATGGCTCAGATCCTGGGCTGTTCCGGTGGCATCTGGACTCTGCTTGGCATCCTCCTCATCATATTCTTCATATATTTTATAATTCCATTATAATTCTGTTATCCTCTTTCAATGTTGTATTCTGTAAATTGTGTCCACAAAAAATCCATTGTACGTTGTCTATCTTGGGAGAGAGATCCCTCCTCTGTTGCTCTCCCTGAGGTTTCTTCCCATTTTTTCTCCCTGTTAAAGTTTTTTTAGGGAGTTGTTCCTTATACGTTAAGAGGGTCTAAGGACAGGATGCTGTGTTGCTGTAAAGCCCATGGAGGGACATTTGTAATTTCGGATAATGGGCTATACAATTGACTTGACTTGAAAATTGACTTGAAAATTGACTCTCTTTACATCGCACCTCTTGGACAAAGTATACAAAGCTATGGAATAAATTGCCACTGCTATATTGATGTTACTGTGTTGTATTTACCTGTGAAGTCAGACAATCACTCTCATATCAGAAATTTAGAGGCATGCATGTCTGCAATGAAAAACTGGATATCATCTAACTTCTCACTACTTAATTCTGAGAGAACCTGAGAGACTGGTTATTGGCTCTGCTAGATAAAGTCACCTATATGATAAAGTAATTGTGTCTCTTGACAACTATGTGATCTCTCAAAGTTCCACAGGTAAATATTTTGGTTATCAGAAAAAAATCACCTGAGACTCCTTTTTTCCACCTAGGAAATATTGCTAAAATTTGGTCTATACTGTCCCTGGCTGATGCTGACACCCAGATTCATTCGTTTTTCATCCAGATTAGATTGCTGCATGTCCTTTATTCCAGCCTACCACACGCACGTACTAAACACCTTCATTTGGTTCAAAACGCTGATGTTAGATTATCATTTAAACCTAAAAAATGTAATCATATCACACCAATTCAAGCCTCCTGTCACTAGTTCTCCATTCATGCTAGATCTGCCTTTAATGTCGTACTGTTAACCTATAAAATACTTAATGGGTTGCCTCTTCATAACTGTCAGATCTTTTTTTGGGGGGGGGGGCTTTCCCCTCCTCTTTTTCTCCCCAATTGTACTTGGCCAATTACCCTATTTTCCAAGCCATCCTGGTCACTGCTCCACCCCCTCTGCTGGTTCGGGGAGGGCTGCAGATTACCACTCGTCTCCTCCGATACATGTGGAGCTGCCAGCCACATCTTTTCACATGTAACGCCTCAGAGAGTGCGGAGTTTCACCAGGGGGACATAGCATGTGGGAGGATCACGCTATTTCCCCCAGTTCCCCCTCCCCCCGAACAGGCACCCTGACCGACCAGAGGAGTCGCTAGTGCATACCCACATCCAACTTCCCACCTGCAGACATGGCCAATTGTGTCTGTAGGGAACCCCGATCAAGCCAGAGGTAACATGGGGATTCGAACCAACGATCCCCGTGTTGGTAGGCAACGGAATAGACCACTATGCTACTCAAGACGCTCGTAATTGTCAGATCTTATTGAGCCTTATGCACCATCTCATGCCCTCCGTTCTTAAGGTGCAGGCCTCCTCTCTGTCCCCAGCATAACAAAGAAGTCTGCAGACTGTAGAACCTTTTCTTACCAAGCCCCTTTCTTGGAATAGTCTCCTGGCTGGCATCAGAGAATCTGATTATGTAGACTACCAACCTAAACTGAAAACCCATAATTTTTCGTTATCTAGCAGTCAAGTAGTCATTTTAATTCTTTGTTTATCTCCATCATCCTTCTGACCCTTGTCACAATTATCCTCTTTTGGGAGGGTCTCAGTCTCAATGTATATGTATATATACAAACCCCAATTCCAATGAAGTTGGGACGTTGTGTAAAACGTAAATAAAAACAGAATACAATGATTTGCAAATCCTTTTCGACCCATATTCAATTGAATACACTACAAAGACAAGATATTTAATGTTCAAACTGATAAGCTTTATTGTTTTTTTGCAAATATTCACTCATTTTGAATTTGATGCCTGCAACACGTTCCAAAAAAGCTGGGACAGGGGCATGTTTACCACTGTGTTACATCACCTTTCCTTTTAACAACACTCGATAAGCGTTTGGGAACTGAGGAAACTAATTGTTGAAGCTTTGCAGGTGGAATTCTTTCCCATTCTTGCTTGATGTACGACTTCAGTTGCTCAACAGTCCGGGGTCTCCGTTGTCGTATTTTGCGCTTCATAATGTGGCACACATTTCAATGGGAGACAGGTCTGGACTGCAGGCAGGCCAGTCTAGTACCCGCACTCTTTTACTACAAAGCCATGCTGTTGTAACACGTGCAGAATGTGGCTTGGCATTGTCTTGCTGAAATAAGCAGGGACGTCCCTGAAAAAGACGTCGCTTGGATGGCAGTATATGTTGCTCCAAAACCTGCATGTACCTTTCAGCATTAATGGTGCCTTCACAGATGTGCAAGTTACCCATGATGCCATGGGCACCAACACACCCCCATACCATCACAGATGCTGGCTTTTGAACTTTGCGCTGATAACAATCTGGATGGTTCTTTTCCTCTTTAGCCCGGAGGACACGACGTCCATGATTTCCAAAAACAATTTGAAATGTGGACTCCTCAGACCACAGCACACTTTTCCACTTTGCGTCAGTCCATCTCAGATGAACTCGGGCCCAGAGAAGCCGGCGGCGTTTCTGAGTGTTGTTGATATATGGCTTTCGCTTTGCATGGTAGAGTTTTAACTTGCACTTGTAGATGTAGCGATGAACTGTGTTAACTGACATTGGTTTTCCAAAGTGTTCCTGAGCCCACGTGGTAATATCCTTTACAGAATGATGTCGGTTTTTAATGCAGTGCCGCCTGAGGGATCGAAGGTCACGGGCATTCAGTGTTGGTTTTCAGCCTTGCCGCTTATGTGCAGAGATTTCTCCGGATTCTCTGAATCTTTTGATGACATTATGGACTGTAGATAATGAAGTCCCTAAATTCCTTGCAATTGTATGTTGAGCAACATTCTTAAACTGTTGGACTGTTTACTCACGCAGTTGTTCACAAAGTGGTAAACCTCGCCCCATTCTTGCTTGTGAACGATTGAGCCTTTCGGGGATGCTCCTTTTATACCCAAACATGACACTCACCTGTTTCCAATTAACCTGTTCACCTGTGGAATGTTCCAAACAGGTGTTTTTTGAGCATTCCTCAACTTCCCCAGTCTTTTGTTGCCCCTGTCCCAGCTTTTTTGGAACGTGTTGCAGGCATCAAGTTCAAAATGAGTGAATATTTGTAAAAAACAATAACGTTTATCAGTTTGAACATTAAATATCTTGTGTTTGTAGTGTATTCAATTGAATATAGGTCAAAAAGGATTTGCAAATCATTGTATTCTGTTTTTATTCACGTTTTACACAATGTCCCAACTTCATTGGAATTGGGGTTTGTAAGACTGTCGGTCCTCCCATAATTTCTTAAGTCTTTTACTGTTGATGAGAATGTTCCTAAGTCCTCTCTCAAAGTATTTCACCATTATAACCCTCTGTTTGTATCTCTGAAAGTCATGAGCAGTGACAGCCATGATTGCCCATGTTGTGTACCTGTCTCCCCCTCTCTATCTTTCATTCAGGACCCAAATTCTTCTTCTAATGACTGCCCCACAGCCCCATCCCCATCTCTCTCTGGACTCACCAACAACTTTGGGCTCTAGGATCCTGTTTGTTCAGTGTCTGGTCTTCCCTTGGTCACAGCCCCTCCTCCTGGAGATTTACGCAGCTATTTGCATTCTAGTTTATAATTGCTTTTGCATCATTTGTTTTGGCTAAAACCAGTTTGCATCATTCTCATCACTTCTCTGCTCTTCTTACTCCCTCCATGTGAATGCTATGCCAGAGACTGCACGTGTGTACCAGTATCTGAGAAAGTTTTGTTTTGGCCAACCAAAGAACTACCACACCTTAGCCTCTAGGAAACTACTATTTTAGGTAGCACAGTGCAGTAGCTCTGTGACTAGCTATTGTGTTATCAGTCATGTGTGAGCTGTTAAATATGACACAAACTCTGCTGGAGTCATCCATGAAAATAATCTAGCCTGTTATTTCACAATCAGGAAAAATGTATCCAAGATAGTTTTTTGATATACATCCATTCTTATCACATGAAACCATGATAATACCACTAACAGATTCAGATGCCCAGAATACCTTGATTTTTATGGGACCAGCAGGAAAGCAAAGAGCCCAGGAAAGTTTTCTTTGTGTGTGTGTGTATGTGTATCAGTGTTCTTACCGCGATAGGCAGGATGGAACCCTTGTACTCGAGGTTTACCACGGCAACCGTTACCGAGGAAACATCCTGGAGCAGTTGGATGAGGGGCTGAAGGGAGTGAGGGAGGACAGACGCGAGGGCTGGTGGGGGTGGGGAAGAGAGGGGCAGAGAAAGTCAGAATACTGGACTTAAATGCAGTGGTGGATAAAACTAGCCCACTTACTACTGGGCTATGAAAGGCCAACATATGATCGTACAAAGGGAACTCCAAATGTAAAGATGGCTATCCAGTAGATAAACTAAATTAGCCAACTTCAAGTTTTATGAACTCTAAACAAAACATGTATTTACAAACGCTTAATAAAAGTAAAAAAAGGTGAATACTGTAACAACCTAGATTGTATTGAGTTTCATAATTTTGACTAGGGATGTCCTGATCCAATCCATGGCATCGGTATCGGGTCGATACTGCCCCAGAATACTGGACCGGATATCGAAGGGGAGAAAAAAATATGATCCAATACCTATCCGATATAAATCATGGGGAAATCTAGCTTAAACCATCGCCTAAATGCTTGTATATTACATTTTCTTCTTTGTCTACTTCTTCATCTTTTTCTCCTTCCGTCTTCTTTCTGGCTTTCTTCTTCATATTAGCATTTCCTGTGCCACATGCCTCCAGTTAAGTGGCGCAGCGTGTCAAGTGATAGCAACAGTAGTAGCCAATTAGTCGCATGTGTATGAGCGTTAGCCACCTGTAGAATCGTCATGTCAGTGGTGTGGAAGTATTTTAACCTTAAAGAGGAAAAAAAATCCAACAGCCGAATGTAAAATTTGCAGTGCAAATGTTTCGAGGGGTGGCAGCGCTGTTGGTCAGTTTAACACCACAAACTTAATTAAGCATTTGGAAAAACACCACATGGAACAACACTAGGAATTTCTGCATGCAACAGCTGCAAAGAAAAGCAAAATGCTCCAACAGCAGACACTGATGGAACAGGCGAGAGAAACTGCCCCCAGACAGCAACAAGACGAAATCGATGAGAGAAGCTAGTTCAGCTTATTGTCCTGGATGACCAACCCCTTTCGGTGATAGAAAATGTGGGGTTTTGACCCTTAATCGAGCCTCGCTACACTTTGTCCAGTCGCCATTACATAACGCAAAAGGCCATCCCTCATATGCATAATGGAGTTTGTAATTTTCTCTCCAAACTTTTAGAGAATGTAGGCACGGTTAGTTTCACAACAAAATGTGCAGCCTAAGTGTCATATTTGCACATTTTGCACATATCAAAAGTCTAAACGCAGACATAATGTTTAATCAGGAGACACATTTATTTAACTCTGACCAGCATAAACTAAGTAGGCCTTGGATTGGACAGGTACTCCATTCCAAATTTAATTTGAAAACAAGGGGTACAGCCATACTAATTATAAAACATGTACATTTTACTCCTAACACCGTCATCACCGACATAAATGGCCGCTATGTCATTGCCTCTGGTATACTTTATCAGAAACCAGTCGTTTTAGCATCCGTTTATGCCCCCAACTGGGATGACGATAGCTTTATAAAATTGCTGCTGTCCTCTATTCCAACTTTAAATACACACTTAATGATACTGGGAGGAGACATGAATTGTGTTAGAGACCCAACACTTGACAGATCCTGCCGAAGACATATTGTATCCTCAAAAATGTCTCAGACTCTCTCCGCTTTTATGGACCAATATGGTTATGTTGACCCATGGAGATTTCAAAACCCCTCACTAGAAAATATTAGTTTTTCTCCCATGCACATCGTTCATTCTTTCATATAGATTATTTCATCGTGGATAAAATACTCATCCCATCTATTGTATTCACCAGTAACTATATCAGACCATTCTACTGTGATTCTAGACCTTCACTTGGACCTTAAGCCCAAGGGATTTAGATCGTGGCATTTTGACCCTCTTTTGTTAGCTGATAAAAACTTTTGCAGTTACATCTCTGAGTCAATTACATTCTTTTCTGAGACAAATAAAAATGAAGAGACTCCCGCACCTCTGATATGGGAAACCCTCAAAGCCTTGGGGGTAAAATTATTTCACACATGTCTCATGCCAATAAACCTCATAGAGCACACCAAAAGGAACTAGAAGAGTCTATTGCCAACATAGACAACCAGCTCACAACTAATCAATCACCCAATCTATATAAAGAAAGGATGGGACTCAAAACGGAACTCGATCTTCTACCAAGAGAGGCAGGAAGTCTCTTACTGCACTCTCGGGGAACCATGTATGAACATGGAGACAAGTCTGGTCGCTTATTGGCCCACGAACTGAAGGCCAAGATTGCATCAAATCAAATCACCCAGATTAGAGATGATTTAGGCTCCCTTACTTCTGACCCGGGTGAGATTAATAATATCTTTATGGCATTCTACTCCCAGCTTTACACATCAGAATCTACCAAGGATGAAGCTCGACTGCTTAACTTTTTTGAGAATTTAGACATGCCCAAGATTTCTATCAGCAATTGCCAAATGCATGATGCCCCCTTAATGCTTTCTAAAATCAGAGAAGCCATTAAGTCAATGCACAGTGGCAGGTCCCTAACCCTAACCCTAGGCCCTGATGGGTACCTGGTGGAATTTTATAAAAAGTTTTCACATCAGTTAGCCCCATTATTACTTAAAATATTTAATCGGTCTCACCACCAGGGCTTGCTGCCACCTACCCTTACGCAGGCCTCTATCTCTTTGATTTTTAAGAAAGGCAAGGATCTGTTGAACTGTGCGTCACATCATCCAATCTCACTTTTATTTGTGGATGTAAAAATATTAGCTAAAGTCTTTGCTCGGCGATTAGAATATGTTATGCCCTCAATCATTTCGGAAGATCAGACGGGATTCATAAAGGGGAAGGACTCTTTCACGAACATACGAAGACTTCTCAGCATTATTCACACTCCACCCTGTACTGAACCACAGGTGATCATATCTCTTGACGCTGAGAAAGCCTTCGACAGGGTGGAGTGGGCCTATTTGTTTGCTACGCTACGACAATTCGGCTTTAGTGAAGGCCTTATTTCATGGATACAATTACTTTACTCTTCCCCTCACGGATCGGTGTGTACAAACACCCACTGCTCTGAACCCTTCCCTGTGTTCCGTGGGACATGCCAGGGATGTCCATTGTTGCTGCTCTTGTTCGCGATTGCTATTGAGCCACTGTCGACTGCTGTAAAGGCAGAAAGCAGGCTTAAGGGCATCCGGAGGTGGGGTACAGAACATAGTCTCACTATATGCTGATGACCTGCTGTTATTTGTGCGTGACCCCTTGTCTAGTATCCCTCATATTCTTTCAGTCTTGGAATCTTTTGGTGTGCTCTCAGTTATAAATTAAATATCCAAAAAAAGTGTATGTTTCCCTATCAATCAATTGGCTGAAGATTTACCAATGTCATCAATACCTTTCAAACTATCTAACTCAGGATTTAAATATGTTTGCATCGTTATTACTCGAGCCATTCATTCAATACGCGAACAAAACCTTACGGAACTAATGGCAACAGTCAAATCTGACCTACAGAGGTGGAGTCATCTACCACTTTCAGAGTACAGATTATCAAAATGAACATTTTACCTAGATACTTATGTATATGTTTTCCAATGTATCCCTATCTTTTTGCTTTGATTGTTTTTCAACTCTCTTGACGGCATTATGTCCTTGTTTATCTGGGCTGGTAAGCACGCCTTGCTACAGAGCAGCGGTCGGGAACCTATGGCTCGCGAGCCATATATGGCTCTTCCGGTGACGGCATATGGCTCCCAGACAATTTTGAGTTGAAAATTATTTTTTTTTCAAAAAAATCAGTTTGGAACTGATTTTAAAATACTTGTGATATTTCTTAATAATACTGTGTCATTTTAAAGTAAACAGAAATTAGTTTTGAAGATAAATTTCACGGGTCACGGGTCACCCGTGGGTCGGGTCGGGAACCAATGGCTCGCGAGCATGTCCGGGTCATTGTAAAGGTGAAGAAATCAATTTTATCAGATAGCCAACTAGTTTATCCGCTTCAACCCTTGTAACGGAAAAGATGGCAAAAAGAAAAAAAGACGATGATTACCGTGCATTCCAGGCTGCGTGCACAGAGGAATTTGCATTTGTGGAGAGAGCAGGATCTGCGGTATGTCTAATATGCAATGATAAAATTGCATCGATGAAACGGTCAAATATAAAGCGGCACTTCGATACGCACCATGCTTCATTTGCATCGAAATCTCCAGCGGGGGACAGCAGGAAAAGGGCATGCGAGGAGCTACAGCGGAGAGTGCAGACGAGTCAGCAGCAACTACGTGTGTGGACCAAGCAAGGTGACGGGAATTCCGCTAGCTTTGCGGGGGCTTTGGCAATAGTAAGGAATGGAAAGTCATTCACAGATGGCGAGTATGCCAAAACATTCATGCTTGATGTGGCCAATGAACTGTTTGATGACTTCCCAAATAAAGACAAGATAATCAAACGAATAAAAGACATGCCCCTGTCAGCAAGAACTGTGCACGATCGTAGCATCATGATGGCAAATCAAGTCGAGGAAACACAAATTAAGGACATAAACGCCGGGACATACTTTTCTCTCGCGTTAGATGAGTCAACAGACGTTAGCCATCTATCTCAGTGCAGTATCATTGCCAGGTATGCTGCAGGTGACACACTGCGTGAGGAAAGCTTGGCTGTTTTGCCAATGAAAGGGACAACAAGAGGAGAGGATTTATTCATGTCTTTCATTGAGTTTGCTAAAGAAAAAAAAACTACCGATGGATAAACTTATTTCTGTCTGTACTGATGGTGCACCCTGTATGTTGGGGAAGAACAAAGGATTTGTAGCGCTTCTCCGTGAACATGAAAAGAGAGCCATCCTAAGTTTTCATTGCATCCTGCACCAGGAGGCGCTTTGCGCTCAGACGTGTGGCCAGGAGCTTGGCGAGGTGATGTCTCTGGTCATTCGAGTGGTCAACTTTATTGTTGCCCGAGCTTTAAATGATCGCCAGTTTAAAGCTCTGTTAGAAGAAGTTGGGAATCATTATCCCGGTCTGCTTTTACACAGCAACGTGCGTTGGTTGTCAAGGGGGAAGGTGCTCAGCCGTTTTGCAGCTTGCCTGAGTGAAATCCGGACTTTTCTTGAAATGAAAGGCGTCAAGCATCCTGAGCTAGACAACACTGACTGGCTCCTGCAGTTTCACTATCTCGTGGACATAACTGGCCATCTGAACCAGCTCAATGTGAAAATGCAAGGTATTGGAAATACAATCTCATCCCTTCAATAAGCAGTGTTTGCATTTGAAAGCAAGCTGGAAGTCTTTCTCAGGGACATTGAAACAGGTCGTCTTCTGCACTTTGAAAGACTGCAACAATTTAGAGATGCATGCTTAGCAAGTGACTCCACTCGACATCTGGATCTCCAGCAGCTAGCTGGCTTTACGTTCAATCTCCTGCAGTCATTCAAAGCACGTTTTGGAGAATTTCGTGCGCGCACTGGTCTTTTCAAGTTCATCACTCATCCACATGAGTGTGCAGTGGACAAAATCGACCTGACATGCATCCCCGGGGTCTCTATCGGAGACTCTGAGCTGGAAGTTGCTGACCTGAAGGCATCAGACATGTGGATGAGTAAGTTCAAGTCACTTAATGGAGAGTTGGAAAGTCTTGCGCGACAGCGAGCAGAGCTGGCGAGGGAACACAAGTGGACAGAAATTAAAAATCTTCAACCTGAAGACCAGCTGATTCTTAAAACTTGGAACGAGCTTCCTGTGACATACCACACAGTGCAGCGTGTGAGTATTGCCGTATTGACCATGTTTGGCTCTACATATGCATGTGAACAGTCTTTCTCGCATATGAGGAACATTAAGACCAACCTACGCTCACGTTTAACTGATGGAAGCCTCAACGCCTGCATGAAGCTCAACCTCACCACGTATGAACCAGACTACAAGGCCATCAGCAAAACCATGCAGCACCAGAAGTCGCATTAAAAGTAAGACATATTTAATTTATTATACGTTAAAAATACTATATGGCTCTCAATGAAATATATTTAGAAATATTTGGCTTTTATGGCTCTCCCAGTCAAAAAGGTTCCCGACCCCTGCTACAGAGAGACAGGTCATTGGGTGGGCTTGGCTTACCCAACTTCCATGGCTACTACTGGGCCACCAATGCACACAAGGTCGTGCTCTGGTTTGTTTCGCCTCAGAGTAGCTGGTATCAGACTGAGGCTGACTCATGCTCTTCAGCTTCACCCCCGGCCTTGGCATGCAGCACCCTACCCTCTCCCCCTCGCAGTACACATCTAACCCCATTGTTATCGGCACTCTGAGAATCTGGGCACAGATTAGGTGTCACTTTGGGTGGCTCACTCTCCCCCAGGTGACCCCTGTTTGCAATAATCATTTATTTTTGCCAGCTGGAATTGACTCTAAATTTACCTCTCTAAAGA
Organism: Lampris incognitus; assembly: GCF_029633865.1. Lineage (NCBI taxonomy): Eukaryota > Metazoa > Chordata > Actinopteri > Lampriformes > Lampridae > Lampris > Lampris incognitus. The sequence continues at coordinate 43,329,832 of NC_079219.1, forward strand.
GGAAAGACATCCACCACTTTGAAAACTTTTAAATAGACAGCCTATTTGCTACCTTTGATCAATTATGTGCAGCTTTTGATTTTGGCAGCTCTGATTTTTTTTTAGATATTTTCAGCTATGGGATTTTGCTAGAACCCCCCAGTTCCACCAAATCCTGCCCCCCCAATGGTGTAGATGTTATACTTAGAGCCAGATCCTTACCCAAGGGCCATGTCTCCTACTTTTATGGCCTCTTATCCCCAGTGGATGAGTCTATCATTAACAAGATCAGAACCGATTGGGAGAATGAATTGCAGATTACATTCTCTGATCATTTCTGGGAAGAAGCCCTAAGAGCTATCAACACATCCTCCAGCTGCACCAGACTTAGCCTTATACAGTTCAAGGTACTTCATAGACTTCATTATAGCAAGACTAAAATTTCCAGATTTTACCCAGATAGACTAGATGTACACAAGCCTCCTGTGATCTTACCCACATGATCTGGTCGTGCCCCAAATTGAGTTGATTCTGGCAATCATTTTTTGATGCGCTTTCAGAAATTTTAAAACTCGAAATCCCTCCCTTCCCTCATGTAGCTATTTTTAGTAGACCTCCAGACGAAATCACTACAACAACCATCCAAACCAACGTTATCATGTTCACCTCCTTGATCGCCCGTAGGAAAAGTCTCCTTTTATGGAAGTCCAGCCTGCCACCTTCATTTAAATCCTGGCTGCTTGATATTCTGTCTCTCCTAAAACTGGAGAAAATTAAATTTACACTGAGAGGTTCCTCCGATAGATTTTACTCTCACTGGAGACCATTATACCAGCTTCCCCCTGGCAGGGTGTTGCAGTAATGTATGCCTTGTGTCTGCCTGTATCAGGCACAGGTTTCACTGCCTGTCTGCCACACGGCCCCCATATAAGATCTCTGTATACGAAGGGGTATACGAAGGCTGTGTGTGTGCAGTAGTACGCATGTTGTGTCTTCCTGACCTTCGGCTCTTCATTAGTCCAGCATAACGGGCTGAATGTCAGCAACTACCAACTATTCTTTTCTAGTGTTTGTTTATATGTCTTTATTATTGTGATTTTTTTACTTTTTGATTACTTGTGTCACTGTGTATGTAAGTGCTCGATTTGACTTCATGCTTCACGCACTGTTTCAATCCCGTCAAGGAGGACTGTGGGGCAGGAATCATCTAGTGGGCTTATAGGGGCCCTGGTTTGAGGTAAAGCGGGTTTGAAATTGTAAAATACGAAAATACCTGTTCTTTTGTAGTTGTGCGGTTGTATTACATTCTTGTCCTAATAAAATATTGGAAAAAAAAACAACAAAAAAACAACAACAACAACAACAGCAAAGCACACTCTGCAGGCATGAAAATGGGTCAGGGGTGAAAAAGGTGAGAAGGATATGACCCTCTAGGGGGGGTCCGGGGGCATGCTCCCCCGGAAGAAAATTTTGAACATTTTATATTTAAATGCATCAATCTGGTGCACTTTGAGAGAAAAATCAAGCATAATTACAAGATAGTATGTATATGTTCACATTATGCTATATAAGAAACAAGACTAACAACTTCTCTCATGAAATGCGCAAGAGCGCAGCTTTAATATAGGGTAATAGTGGCAAAACAAGATAGGAATACTAACATGTGTATGAGTGTAGTTTATATCTTTTTGGCAGAGAATGCACCGTGCAAATCCTTGTTTATTGATCTTCCGGAAGACATCTGACAGATGGAATGAGAGCTCTTGTTCTTTCACTCTTATTTTCCCTTCTAGTTTAAGCCACGAACAATTCCAGCTGCATTTGATGCCTGCATCCACTTGTTTTACAAGAAGAGCATCTTTCTCTCCTAACACACTCATTCTGGAAAAACAATGTTCACGTTAGTAGGGTTAACTTCTAGCTTAACTGATAAGTGGTGGTTGTTCACACTTGGATCTGACGTTACATGTTATACAGATATCTGTCCACTTGAAATCAGATGTGTAAACGAGTGTTTCACAAGTTCAGATAAGTAACTTAGACTATAGGCCTAACGTTACCCTAACCCACAGACTAAAATTGAAAATTGTTTTACACACAAAGTTAGGCCTACATACATAGTTGGATTTCAGATTAAAAGGCATCCGGTATTTACAGTTACAATATAGTAGGTTAATAAGTAACATTACGTCCCTTCCACTGACTAACATTACTCAACATAATTCTGTGAATGTAAAGTTACACGATGTATTTCGCTACGCTCGTCTGTGCTTTAGCGTGATCCTGGAACAGCCAGGCACTAGAGAGCCCCCAGGCTTGAGCCACTCATAAATCGACGGTTACAGTCCAGTTCTTTGATATAAGCCTGTCCTGTGACACATACACATAGGACATTGAAATTATGATATTGGATTGGAGTCGTGACAACTTTCTCTTTCGGCTACACAACATGCACCATTTATTCCTTCCACCATTACAACAACAAAAACCCGCGCAGCGGAAGTGTATCACTGCAAACCCGAACTGAGAAAACAGCAGCTGTAAACCAACATTCCTACTAGCTCAATAAGGGGAATTATGTATCCCCATAACCACTAAAATATTGTTAACGTTCGCTAACGTAACGTTAGCTAATTTGTTGACTCAGATTCTACAATGTGAGTTAGCTAACTTAGAACACAAAAAGCTAGCTAACATTAGCTAGCTAGCGTTAACATTACCTCAGCCTCCCACCGCACCAGTTCCTCAGTCCACACGTCCTGAAATGGGTTTTAGAGATTTTGAGAATTAGCCAACAGTTAACGTTCATCGTGTTTCTTTTTGTGGGATAATGTTAGCTATACAACCTAGTCTGCCGCGTATACGGTGTAAGCTAACGTTAGCTAACGTTACCCTACTAACTAGCTAGCTAACAATTTTCCACAAAACGCAAATCTCTCCACCTGTCAGTGTGGAATATAGCCAACGTATGCGTCGATGACATGCGGATTCTTTATTAAATCTCTAGCTAGTGATAGATTAGCTACCTGAAATCATGTAGGACTAGGCTATGTCAACAGAGCTCCTGAGTAACGTTATACATCAGAAAATATTGAAATGATTGAAACGCTCACCAAATTCAGTCAGGCAGGCATCAGTCAGCTAACGTTAGTCCAAAGAGTCGTCTTCCCTCAGCCCCATGGAATGCTCAGCCCCGTGCGCTGCTCCATTAATCGCTTTGGTCAGCACAAGCACTCGCTGCACGAGCACTTCACGAACCAATCGGGTAGCGGTACCTTCCCAGAGAAGACTGGTGACGCGAGGCCCCTCGCGCTCGTAGGGGGAATATTTTTGTCAATGAAAAAGGCGAATTCGAATTCGATAGGCCAGCTCACCATGGCTCCGCGCTCTCGTGTATAACTCCATGTCCGGTCCATACCCCCCCCCCAACATTTTTTTTCATCGGATCTACACGATTCACGTAGGTCACCTATTTCGGATTCAAAACGGCGAATTTCGCCGAAAGGTGAGTGATTTTCATGCCTGCATTTGGGTGTAATTTTCATCACCTTGTTAGCCAAGACGCACCCAAATACACCTCCATATGCCCACAGACACTGATGCACGCATGTTACAAACATACCGTGCCACATTCATAAATGTTAACACAAAACATTAACGTGGCATGTCATAACTGTCATGCTGTAACCTAAAAGTAATCTTCCCTCTGTTGATCTAATTGGACATTCAATTAAGAAACAGCGGCAATTTGATTCATAATAATTAATGGCTTGCATCTCAAACACGTGTTGTTAAGAGTATTCTCTACTTTTCCTAAATGCAAAAATTGTCATGCACAGCTGGAGAGATAGAGAAAATGAATGGCCCTGGGCTTTGATGCTCTTGGCTCTGTCTACGATAACTGAAATAATGTAGATTATATTATGTCAGATTGTTATCAAGCCAAATCTGTGATGTTATTTCAAAACATGGTATCTCCAACATCTTGTCAACTATTATTTGATGGCATCACTGGCCTTTAAACCATCAAATCAAAATGAAGTCTTTTTGTTTGGTTTTGATACTTCTGGAATAAAAATTAATCCTATTGTTTTAAGTTTAAGTTTCCTTTATTAATCCCCTTGGGGAAATTCAGTTACTGCAAATTAACCCATCCTAGCTGTGATCTGTGTAGCTAGGAGCAGTGGGCTGCTGCCTTCATGCTGTGCCTGGGGACCAACTCCAGTTCTTTTTCCATTGCCTCACTCAGGTGCACAGACAGGAGTATAAACCCTAACATGCATGTTTCTTTTGATGATCGGGGAAACCAGAGCACCCGGAGAGAACCCATCGCAGACACGGGGAGAACATGCAAACTCCACACAGAAGACGACCTGGGATAACCCCGAAGGTTGGACAAACCTGGGGTTCGAACCCAGGACAGCGCTAACCACTGGGTCATCGTGCCGCCAAACTTTATTTAAATAGAACTTGGTTCGTGTTTTCCAGGTGATTCTATGCTTCCAACACAAAGACTTCAGTTTCTTCTTGGGAGAAAATTTTTCTGTGTGGAACATTCGGGACCATGCTCTCTTGCTTCTATTACCAAATTAGCAATGTGCTTACAGTGCATGCTAATTTTAAAGGAAAGGAAAAGATTTGATTGATATTTGGCTCATTCAACACCAGCCTGACCCACACCTGCTGATAATATGATAATATATTCCTCCTCATTCCCATATGTACTGCAGGTGCACAATGTGCCTCTGCCACAAAAAATACCAAAAGTGTGCTCACTACTCCTCAAAGTCACTGGGTGCTTGGGTTGACTGTGTTTTGCACCATGTGCTTTGATTCATAAAAACAGGGCCTTCAGTGTTCAAACAGCAGAACAACTTATATAGGAATTAGATAAGAGTGGCAATGTTGAAGTTCTTTGGAATGCCAATCAGTCATCACTAACAGAAACAAGCATAAACAAAGGCCCGTCTGCTTATGTCTAAGACATTATATGTTTTACGGTACTCCATTCCATTCATATAATCAGGGAGTGATATTGACATTGATAATTGGGTCCGACTTGAAATCGATTCCCAATTTCCCAGAACTGAGTTTGTGTTAAGCCACTTATCGAATCCTGAAAGCATCAAGTCTCATTACCAAGCGAGTTGAATACATCATTAAAAGTCTGCAACGTTTAGTTAATTACCAGCTGTTTTTGATATCCCCTCAAGTTCCATGATGTAAATTTTATTTTCTAGATTTCTCTTAGAAACAACTTCTTAGAGCAGTATGAACTCTTCAAAGTCACCCCCAGAGAGCTCCTACTAGGGAAACGCTGTTCTCCACTGGAGTGGCAGGGCTGACACCAAGTGGTGACATGTTGTGAAAGGATTACATTCCTCCTCAACCACTGTGTTTCTTCATTTAGAAAGGCATAACAAATTATTGATACCTTGCTATCGACAGGGTATCAATTTATTTACCATTTGCATTCTGCTATTTATAATAAAAATGACCATACAGCGGTGCTTGAAAGTTTGTGAACCCTTTAGAATTTTCTATATTTCTGCATAAATATGACTGAAAACATCATCAGATTTCCACACAAGTCCTAAAAGTAGATCAAGAGAACCCAATTAAACAAATTAGACCAAAATATTATACTTGGTCTTTTATTTATTGAGGAAAATGATCCAATATTACATATATGTGAGTGGCAAAAGTATGTGAACCTCTGGGAATAGCAGTTAATCTGAAGGTGAAATTAGAGTCAGGTGATTTCAATCAATGGGATGACAATCAGGTGTGAGTGGGCACCCTGTTTTATTTAAAGAACAGGGATCTATCAAAGTCTGACCTTCACAACACATGTTTGTGGAAGTGTATCATGGCAAGAACAAAGGAGATTTCTGAGGACCTCAGAAAAAGCGTTGTTGATGCTCATCAGGCTGGAAAAGGTTACAAAACCATATCTAAAGAGTTTGGACTCCACCAATCCACAGTCAGACAGATTGTGTACAAATGGAGGAAATTCAAGACCATTGTTACCCTCCCCAGGAGTGCTCGACCATCAAAGATCACTCCAAGAGCAAGGCGTGTGATAGTCAGCCAGGTCACAAAGGAAGCCAGGGTAACTTCTAAAAAACTAAAGGCCTCTCACATTGGCTAATGGTAATGTTCATGAGTCCACCATCAGGAGAACACTGAACAACAATGGTGTGCATGGCAGGGTTGCAAGCAGAAAGCCACTGCTCTCCAATGAACATTGCTGCCCATCTGCAGTTTGCTAAAGATCATGTGGACAAGCCAGAAGGCTAATGGAAAAAAAAATTGTGGACGGATCGACCAAAATAGAACTTTTTGGTTTACTTGAGAAGTGTCATGTTTGGAGAAAGGAAAACACTGCATTCCAGCATAAGAACCTTATCCCATCTGTGAAGCATGGTGGTGGTAGTATCATGGTTTGGGCCTGTTTTGCCGCATCTGGGCCAGGACGGCTTGCCATCATTGATGGAACAATGAATTCTGAATTATACCAGCAAATTCTGTCAGGACGTCTGTCCGTGAACTGAAACTCAAGAGAATGGGGGTCATGCAGCAAGACAATGACCCTAAGCACACAAGTCCTTCTACCAAAGAATGCTTAAAGAAGAATAAAGTTAATGTTTTGGAATGGCCAAGTCAAAGTCCTGACCTTAATCCCATCGAAATGTTGTGGAAGGACCTGAAGCGAGCAGTTCATGTGAGGAAACCCACCAACATCCCAGAGTTGAAGTGGTTCTGTACAGAGGAACGGGCTAAAATTCCTCCAAGCCGATGTGCAGGACTGCTCAATAGTTACCAGAAACGTTTTGTTGTAGTTATTGCTGCAGGAGGGGGGGGGGGTGTCACACCAGATACTGAAAGCAAAGGTTCATATACTTTTGCCACTCACAGATATGTAATATTGGATCATTTTCCTCAATAAAAAAATGACGAATTATTATAATATTTTTGTCTCATTTGTTTAATTGGGTTCTCTTTATCTACTTTTAGGACTTGTGTGGAAATCTGATGATGTTTTTGGTCATATTTAGGCAGAAATATAGAACATTCCAAAGGGTTCACAAACTTTAAAGCACCACTGTATATAATGTATATTTGTTATATTTTGTGATAATAAAACTAGAATTCAAACAATGACCGTGTCCAAGTGTAGTAATTTAAGTATAACATTGCAGGGAGATGATGTTCTAAACCCAAAACACTATAGTGGGAGATTAGTTTTTGCTTTTAGTTTCTTTCTCATACATTATAATTAGAAGGGCCCTTTGGTGGCTTAACAGACTAATATGAACCCTGGCATTGCAGGCCTGCATGGGGGGTCAGCAAGAGTAATGTGTCTCGCCACTGAGATTCAAGTGTGGGGAAATCCGGGGGGGAATGGTGAGAGACTCTACATGCTTTGCATTCCCCCGCAGACACCTGCAGCAGATAGGTGGAAAGGAGCAGTCGTCAGGGCTGAACATGGTGCAAGCCCTGACCAACCACCATAGGGACTGTACAGTGGTAGAACTGAGGAGAGTAGGACATGGGACATGCCAAACTGGGAGGAAAAAGTGGGAGAAATAATAAAAAACATAACTGTTTAAAATCATAATGAGAATAAAATCCAGGGATCGATAAATGGAATCTGAAATGAGCACGTTCCAAATAATAACCCAACCGTGCATATAACACAAAGTACAGTCCTTGTAGATATAGTATAGTCTAATATTCACCTTTAGCGGGCATGGCAGAGACGATGTGGTCAGCTGTTATGGTTCCATCTTCCAACTGGATCTACAACAACACATCCGCACACCCAGGGACAAAGCATTTATAACACAATGATGGCAGGAGAATCAGCACAACTCAACTAAAGCATTCGCAATTACTCACACACACACACACACATGCGCGCACACACATACACACACACACACGTACACACACATACGCACACGTACGCACACTATGCCTTCATCAGTGAGTTCCTGATTCATCCATTTCCTCATTCATTTACTTTGCCCATTTGTTATTTGTTATTCATATCTTCTTATCTAATACTACTACTACGGGTGCTCCCATTAGGGGTCGCCACAGCGGATCATCTGTTTCCATTTCTTTCATTCATATCTTATTATTCATAGTTCTTATCTTGACTTCTATTCATTAGTTTGTTTAGCAGTTGTAGTGTTCCATAAATTTTTAGTTTGTAAATAAATCTTTTTTTATTACAAATTAACAACTCCTGTACATTTTTGTGAACTTTTGATAGATTTTAAAATGGTGTGCTACTGAACTTGCTTCTGCTCTGACTTGTATTTTTAATTGGTCTACCAACCAGTGTAAAGTCCCAGCATGCTTTACAGCTGCAGTAATAATTTCTGTGCCACAGAAGCCCATTGTTAGCTGTTTGACTGGCTACAGTCCCGTTGCCTTAACATGTTATAATGGAAGTGTTTGGCTGTATAGTATGTAAACATCTGTCCAGTGCTGAGCTAGACCCCAATCAGTTTGCATACAGGGCCAATAGGTCAGTGAATCTCTGAGCCAACTGCCACCTATGCTCTGGTACTTTTCATTGACTATAGCTCAGCTTTTAATACAATAATACCCATAACAAACTTTTGTAGATAGTCTTCCATTGGTCTCTATGTCTCTGCGTCTTGGAGTTCTTACTGGGCAGAACACAGGCTGTCAAATTCAACAATAGATCCAAACTCATTGACCATATTACAGATGCCCCTCAGGGGGTGTGTCCTCTCACCTCTGCTCTACTCATTATACACCAATGACTATTTTACACTCTGACACTTTAAAAATGACCAAGTTTGCTGATGATACAACACTGGTGCGACTGATTTCCTGTAATGATGAGACAGCTTATAGAAAGGAGGTCCCTCTTGTTGACTGGTGTAGCAATAACAATCTGGGAACTGAACATCAACAGTACTGAAGAACTTGTGGTTGACTTCTGTAAAAATCAGGGAGAGCTACTACCGCTGGCCATTAACAGCCAGGTGGTAGACAGTGGATCATTTCAAATTCCTTGGGACGACAATCTCCTCCTGCCTGAAATGGGAAGACAACTTCACCCTCATCCACAAGAAAGCTCACTAAAGACTATTCTTTTCTTTCTAAGGCCCCTTGGGAAATCTGGAGTGTCAGTGGTTGCAGTGTCACAGTTCTACAGAGATGTAATAAAAAGTGTGCTTTCTTTCTCAATAACTGTATGGTATGGCAATGCTGCAACCCACGAGAAAAGAAAAAAAAACAAACTGCTGGACAGGGTCGCGTGCACAGCTTCAAAATAATTGGCTGCGAACTCCCGACATTTCTGAATTAAACCATATTCACATTTAGTGGAAGCTTTTAAAATTTTAAAGGACTCCTCACACCCAGTCAACCCCTTATTCAATTATCTCCGCAGTATCATGACTTGAACATCTTGCTTCCACAATAGATCTTACCCTGCAGCAATCCACATCCTAAATGCTTCACTGATTGTACAAGTACAGTCTCCTTGAGCACATGCACTTTGATTGGTCATTTTAATGGCATGGAACACATGATTGTATAACCTGAATTATAATTTTAACAGTTTTTGTGGACACTCATTGTATGTATTGTGTGGTTATATGTTTACTGTTATCTTTGAGCACACTGAAACAAATTCCAAATCAACTGTAAAGTTGATATGACAATAAATTATTGAATCTTGAAGCAATTACCGTCATAGCTGAACTCAAGCACCTTTAAGTTGTCAGACTAATCTTAAGGGTCCTACGTGAGACAGTCATTCCAATGAACATGGCATCCTTAATAATACCAAAGCTCCACTCCATAGACTTTTAATTCAGTCAGACAAGTTTTATTGAGGAATATTAATGTTCAGTGTCATTTTTTAGTGTAAAAAAAAAATTAGTTCATTGTAATTGTTTTAGTGATCTTAGGGCTGTCACAATTATTACATAACCACCTGATTGCGATTATTTGACCTGACAGCGATCATTTTGCATAATCGTTAGAATCCTTTCCATTCATTTGTATAAAAACAGCTGGATGAAACTAACAGAAATTTCATATTTCCATCACTATTTCAACATCGTTTTCTACAATTTGTTGTTTCACTGGCACTCTTTTTATGGCGTCATCTTGTTGCGCCCTTCTGCCATGGTTTAATGGCATGAGTGGTGAATTAGTGCCAACAAACTGTTTATCCTGAGACGCTTATATTCGACGACTGCATTTTGATGAGCATCTGTTAACATTAACATCATGGACATAGTTGCAAAGCCAAACACCACAGCACCGCTGTGGGCACATTTTGGTTTTAAGCCCAATAATTTGGAGGAGGGGATTTGTTGGATTTGCAGCAAAAAGGTGGTGGTCACAAGCGCTAATACCATAATTTATGTCTTTTGCAACAAGCCTATTTTCGGCAGACTGTCGTAAAACTGCTGTGCTTACTGCGGCAACTACAGCCATGACTGGTGTGGCTCATACACAACTCCCCCCCCCCCCATAAGAAACCACTGAAACAACACAGTTGTGCTTGCACTTGAACTCAACCTAACTAGGTAATCTGGCAGAGTGCCAGTTACCAGCATAGCCATGTGGATTATTCTGCCACGTGACAGACTATGCTGTTAACACTAGGAGGGCTGGGCGATATGGACCAACAATTATATCTCGGTATTTTTAGGCTGAATGGCAATACATGATATATAGCTTGGTATTTTCTACGAAGTCGGCTAAATTTTCAGTTGTAAGTCAAAGCCACATGTGAGATGTCACAAGCACTTTTATTGAAAAAGATCAAAATAAAATGCAAAGACAGGGTTTCCTTCCATTTTAAAATATACAGCTGCACAATATATCAACATGTAAATGAAAAATTATCTAAAATAAATAACCTATATTAAATAAAAATAAGCCTATCTATGAAAATGCAAACCGCATTCAAAATGGTCATTGGACTGTTTTTTGACTTTGTGTGCCGCACATCACAACTTCAACTGCTCTCTTTACGTCTTTTGCAACAAGCCTATTTTTGGCAGACTGTCATAAAACTGCTGTGCTTACTGCGGCAACTACAGCCACGACCGGTGTGGCTTCTACACACCACAAATTTTGTGTCAAATAACATATCGAGATTAGAAAACATGATTTTCATTGGACCGGATCTTTATAATTTCCAATAAGTTGTCTAACTTTTTCAAATTCACAAAATTGTTGAGGTTCAAACAACCTACCATGCTACAGCTTTTGGACCGGATCTTTAAAATTTCCAATAAGTTGTCTCACTTTTTAAAATTTACACATTCACTGAGGTTCAAACAACAACGCTACAGCTTTTAAAATGTTAACATCAATTTAAAAAAAAACCCAGCTTTATCTGTGAATGAAATGCACCAAATTAACTTCAATGTTTTTAATTCTAAAACAAGATAGAGCAATGGATGGACAGATGTTTTAAGGACTTAACAAAAGGTTTTTATCATTTTCCAGTGATTACTACTTTGTTTCAGTTCCAGAGTGGATGTTTTACAACATCTTTATTTCTGATTGTTTGTGAAAACATCATCCTATGTATATGAAATCTTACATCACATCTTTCTGAGTAACAATTTCACATGTAAACAAAATACACAACTAATACAATTAACACACATTTATTTAAATAACCTTTGACAATTATACTGTGTTTAAGTTGACTACTACTGCTAAGTAGTAATTGTGATAAGGTAATAAGGTGATCAGTAATAAGGCTGGGCTGTGATTTATAAATAGCTACCTTATTATTTAAAGGTGTAACTAACAGCAGAGTAACTATTGTTATATTGCATTTACCTGGTAAATATGTAGTATGATAAAAAAAGGCAATAACGAGGGTGCTGAAGCTAGATGGTTTCACCTATGTTCATCAAGTTGCCATGTGTAATTATCATTCTGTTTTGTGTAGGCCTTTCCTTATGGGCCAGAGTGAAGAAATGAGTGGAGCCCAGATCAATACAACTCCTGCTGGACCCAAAAAAGTTCAAAAACTGTATCCAGTGGTGTGCCTACGTAATGTGTCTTCAAGGTACAGAGAAGTGTGGGGTTAACAATTGAAATGATTACAGTGTAGTGCCTTAGGTCCATACATTCCTGAGCGTTAACTAGCAGGCTCAAGACAGAGGAGTAGGATCTTCTATGTTGTTGTCACAGCCACTTGCACACAGACATCCCAAGCATGAAATAGCTACTTTGTCTGCAGAGCCAGCCATTCATGTACATCAGACATGGGCAAGTGGCAGCCCGCGGGCTGCATTCAGCCCCTGTCTTTACTCAGTATGGGCCGCGGGTCAATTTCTAAAAATCAATAAATTGTTGGTTTCACAGGCGTTGGAAGCAATCGGTCCATTTGATCACATTTAAACCGGATCCCAATTGTAATTATACTGTCCACTGATAGAGGGCAGAGTAGAAATGCGCTACAAACAAGGCTCAGCATGTTCGGTTTTTATTTTTCAAAGCCATCCAGCATGCCGAATTTTGCTGCAAGAGGACACTGTTACATATCCTCACACGAACAGGAACAACTTTTGGATCCGTGGAAACATAAAATCCGGGTGAAAATCAGTTTAAACCGATCTGCTCCTTTAAAAAAAAAACTGGGTATTTTTCAGTGAAAATCGGTAAAAACTGAAAACGCTTAGCCTTGGCTACAAACATGAATATTAGTTGTTGTACTTAGTGTGAATGTTAACTTTTATACCACTATTGAATGAGGATTTTTGAGACCCCATTCCACGGAAATAATGGCATATCACTCAGGAATGTGGACGTTTTGTTTCCATGTTAAGCTCATTAAATAGAAATGTTGGTATAATAAACATGGATTACCGGTATATATTTTACCATTTTCATTAAATGAGTAGCTATAATTGGTTACTTGAGTGATGGTGTCATGGACTCTGCTGGAGTTTCCCGTTCCTCTTAGCCCCCTCCCTCCTGCTGCTTCTCCTGCACACACCCCTCCGCTCATTCTCCAATCAGCATCTGCCAGCTGTTCCACCCACTGGCACTCCCCCTGCATTATGTCAGCCTATCTGTTGTTAATTTTGCCACACTCGTTGCTTATCTGTTTCATTACCCCAGTATATATTCTGGTCCATTGGCCTTTGTTGTTTGCCAGATCGTAGTTTGTGCTCACTGCCTGCTTCGTATCCTGCCTGATTGTATGTATTGCCTTTTTTCTGGATTTTGACCTGTGCCTGCTTCCTTGTTTGAACCTTTCACCTACCTCAGCTCGGTCGGCTTGATTTTTTTGTTATTCTTCGATCTCTGGAACGGACTGTACTTTGCCCTGCCAGTAAAGTCACTCTTTTGCCTAACTCCTGCCTCTGCTCAGCGATTCTGCGTGTGGGTCGTCTCTGATTTGTGACAGTATGATCTGGCCAGGAATGGACCCAGCAGAATTTCAACACCTCTAAGCTCTGGTGGACAAGCAAGGCTCCGCTCTCAACACTCATCAGACGGAAATGGCCACAGTAACACGGCACCTGCAAGTACTCGCTAACAGCATTGATCACCTGTCGGCTCAGCTACGGCAGCTCCAGGACACAGCTCCATCCAGCCCAGCAGCTTCTCCACCATTGCTGCATCCCAGCCATGAGCCACTTCTGCCTCCTCCCAGTCACTACAGTGGTGAGCCTGGCCTTTGCGGTTCGTTTTTATCACAATGCTCTTTGGTGTTTGAGCAACAGCCATCTGATCGCTCCAGAGTTGCCTACATCATCACTCTCCTGGAGTGGGGGGCGTCAGTTTGGGAAGCCAATTCACCTGTCTGTGCCTCCCTGGATCGCTTCACTCAGGAAACGAAGGTGTTCGACAGGTCTGTCAGTGGCAGATAGGCAGCACGAGTCTTGTTGCAGGCACGCCAAGGGAGGAGGTCAGTCTGTGATTATGCCACTGACTTTCGTACATTGGCTGCTAACTGTTCTTGGAATGTGGAGGCTCAGTACGATGCCCTTCTGAATGGACTGTTTCTTGTTGCTTGTCTGTTTCATTACCCCAGTATATATTCTGGTCACTTCAGTGTCATTGAGCACAATGACAGTGAAGTTGTGTCAACCTCAATGGTGCATAAAATTGTTATTATTAATATTAGTAGTAATAGTGGTGGTGGTAATAATTTAGGCCTGGGATTCTTAAAGCCTGTGTTGAGGATCACACAAGAAAAAAAATGCACTCTCGAAACACGAGTCCAAAACCAACCATTTAATTATGGACAAAAATAAATGGATGTTCATTCACCAACCAGCGAGAGAAGTGAGAGTGACAGGGTGAGGCAATCTTTCTGATGTTGGGCCTGTATTCTGTTGTGGCAAGCCTGAGGCACTGGCCAAGATGTGCATTGGAGAGTCTGTGTCTTTCCTAGTTCTTGATCGAGTTCATTGAAGGAAACGATGACTCACATAGTATGTATGCGGAGGGCAACATTGTGAGTAGGAGCATTGTGATAGCTCTCATGTATAAAGTTAATATATCAAAGACTAACATTTAGTAGGACACGCTCACAGGCGAGTGACCACAATTTGCGTCCAGGAGTGAATGACCACAATTTCTGACGCGTAGCCCATGGCAGCAGCTCCGCAGCGCCGTGAGAAAAATAAACATATTTTAGACTGGGGAATGGTTTTTACATTACATCACCTGTACCAGTGATTTGTCTTAGAATAGATTTTACTGAGTGTGTTCATGACAAAGTGTGTGCACATGAGGTGCTGTTATTTCAATAAATGTAAAACACTAATTAAAGCCAAAATCAAATTTGTTGTTTTTCTGTCTGTGGGCAAAGCAGTGGCCTTCCTGTGTGCGTTTGGTATCTTTCATCTGTAATATTACAGTATAATCCCTCGAAGAGTCTTGGGCAGACAGTTTATGAGTGATCAGTGTGTTTACATCGGAGTGTTGTAAGTTAAATGTCCTAGTGCTTTCGGGGGGGGGGGGGTTACGAACACCAACCTGATTATTCTGGGGGGTTGCGACTCGAAAAGGTAGAGAACCACTGTTCTACAAAATGGGAGAGGAAACCAGTGAAAACGAGATGCAGCATGGAAAATCTGCCATGGAATTCTTTCTCTAGTGGACAGCACTTTGAACCACTGGAACATGACATGTTAGAAAAGTATGACATCGTTTCCTTGTCATAGACGCATTTGCTGTTCACACAAGAGACTCAGAGGGTGACGGCATGCTGATTTAGACTGCAAATATTGTTGGAATTCTAAAATTCATTTACATCACCAACACTATCTGGTGGTTTCCTGGCATGCCCTTGCAAAATGTTTGCACAGCATTTTATCTATCATGTTGTATCATTTTATTTTTAAATGGTCAGTGTTTCCTTTAAATAAAACAGTGTAGGAATATTTTTGATTGACCAACTAACCTCCCAGTCTGCACCAGAAAGATGGAGCTGCTTGACAGTAGCATGCCTGTGAAGATGGACCTTCTCACTTTGTGTTAGCCAATCAACGATTGCCTCTGGGAGAGACTCCATCCCCTTGCGCAGAGACCACTGGGCCCATGACTGATTCCTTGATTTCTGGGCCAGAGGACCAGGGCGAACCACATGACTGGTACCTGGAGGAATTCATACAATATATGAATGAAGTAAAGCACAATTCCCATATAGCATTAGTGCCTGTACTATGCCCAGCTCACATAAAAGCATTTACAATATTTTCCCACCTGTATTATGGAAACGAATGATCCGCTGTGGCAACCCCTAACAGGAGGAGCCGAAAGTAGTAGTAGTAGTATTATCAGCAGAGCTGCCACAAACAATGTAGGAAGCCCAGAAGACACTATCCTCCACAGATCTTTATCAGGCCTCTACCAATACATAGGATATGACACTTCACTCCATGTGCTATTGAGTTATACTCCAGCGAGCACACTAACAGTGTACTGCCCTTGCAGCGTATACTCTTGTGCAATGTTACACAGCCAGTTAACATTCAAAAGTCCTCCACTAAACACACAATTCTTGGCTTTTCTTATATTTTACTGACTAGTTTCATTTGTTTGTTGTTTTTTTTTTTAGCTTTTGTTTGTAAAACTGAAACATTACAGATATGAGTATAAATCAGTATAAAAACATTAAGAAGAGAAGACTATTATTTGTCATTGTACATACATACAAAGAAAAGAAGTTTGTTCTATGCATTTAACCTATCCTACGCAAGGAGCAGTGGGGAGCCGCAGTGCAGTGCCCGGGGACCAACTCCAATTCTTCTTTCCAATGCCTTGCTCAGGGACACAGACAAGAGTATTAATGCTAACATGTCTTTTTGATGGTGGGAGGAAACCGGAGCACCCACAGGAAACCCACGCAGACACGGGCAGAACATGCAAACTCCACACAGAAAGGACCTGGGATGGCCTGGGGTTTGAATCCAGCACCTTCTTCCTGTGAGGCAACAGTGCGAACCACTGGGCCATCGTGCTTAACATACAGGAAGTCCCCAGATTACGAATGAGTTCCGTTTTTGAGTCTTTTCGTAAATCAAATTTGTATGTTAAGTCGGAACAGTTACATACAGTTCACATCTAGTGTCAATTAGTCAAATGTATGTCTTTGTATATAGTATATATTTTACCTACCTAAAACATCACAAATATAATAATGCAGTAATAATAATAATAATAATAAATGTAACTACAGTACAGTACTTATAATTGAGAGAGAGAATGTGTGTATAGGTATAATAAACAAAGAAACACACTGCATACTTGAATATACATCAATCAAATATCAATTGGCAAACCGTACGCAACAACACATTCTCCATGTCATACAACTCAAACATTCAGCTAATTCAATACAAGGTCCTACACAGAATACATATCACTACTCACAAAATGTGCCATATGGGCTTCAGATAGCAACACCTGCACATAATGTCCCACTGCAATAGACAACCACTTCCATTAATTCTGGCTCTGCACACCAGCTAGGTGGTTTTGGTCAGAGGTCATGGGGAAGCTGTCCGAGATCCTTGACCTCAGCATGCATCCACCTGTCCCCCTTCCATCTCTCTGTTAGGCGATATCTCCTCACTTACAATCCCACATCTCCAAACTTCCTTATTCCAAAATAGTTAAACTGGGCAGTACAATTACAGGGTGCAAACAAACCCAACTGTCCTATCACCATGGTGAAGCAGTCCAACGCTAAAGTGGCAAAATCTTGAGACGACCGCAGCAGTCCCTTAAATTACCACTTTCATCAACTGCCCTCAGGCCAGAGGTACAGAGTCCTCTGTGCAAAGACAAACATCTACAGAAAACTGTTGGTCCTGTGGCCATGAAACATCTTAATCAGTAAGGACAGCCACTTTATGAAGCCAGCCTGCTAACTCAGCACACAGCCACTTCATATCTACCTCTTCATCACCTGCTTCTGCTTCTAATGTAGCTTCTGTGTTTTTATGTAAATGTGTTTTCACGTGTTCCGTCTGGATGCGAGGTGTTTTAATGTACCCTTTTTAATAGAAGTTTTTTGCACATGCAAGCCAAAGACAAATTTCTGCCTTTTGTAGACAAAAAGTCGACAATTAATTATTTTCTATTCTATTCTATACTAACTACTATTTAATGAGTTTGAATGTGATTGGTTAATTCTGAACACAGCCACAGCTCCAATTATAAAAGAGGGTGCCCACTTATGCCACCAGGTTATTGTAAGTTTTGTATTTTTCTTTTTTTCCCTAAAATGGTTGATTGATTTTCACTTTATTTTTATAGGTTGCAATTTCACATTAAAGGTGATAAAAGTTCTGACATGATCAATCTTGGTTTCATAGGAATAGCGTGATCCTCCCACGCGCTACATCCCCCTGGTGAAATTCCTCACTGTCAGGTGAAAAGAAGCAGCTGGCGAATCAGAGGAGGCATGTGGTAGTCTGTAGCCCTCCCCGGATCGGCAGAGGGGGTGGAGCAGTGACCGGGAAAGCTCAGAAGAGTGGGGTAATTGGCCAAGTACAATTGGGGAGAAAAAGCGGGAAAAAATCCCCCCAAAAAAACCCAAAACTAGTGGCCTTAGTTGAAATCAGTGTATAAATCACTTTGGAATATAAGTCACATGACCAGCCAGACGAGTAAAAAGTCAGCGACTTATAGTCCATGAAATACAGTAAGTGTATATGAAAGTGAATTCACTGTAACCCCTCAGGCCGGCGCTATAAAGTGCTTCCTAGGAAAACAAATTGCTATTCTAGGTCCTTCATTCCTTCTGCTATCAGGCTTTTAAATGCTGAGATTAGTCATTTTAAATAAATGCTTTATATTGTTTTAAACAACAATAGTTGGTTTATACCTTGTTTGTTTTTTGCATGGCTTGTGGGCCTGTACTTTCACTGACTATAGTGGGGGAATGTAACATGCAATGCATCTTACAGTGCTTCATTTATTTATTTATTATTCTATTCTTTTAACTTCTTTTAACTTACATGAATTTTTGCCCTTCGCCTGGTCCTCGTGTGAGCCTGCATGCAGGGTGACATGAGGGTGACAGAGTGCATCTCTTGCCCATGTACTGATCTGTCTATTGTGTCTGACATAATGATGATTGCCACTTGTCTGTGAGTTTGTGTATGGTCTGGGTAGATTGTAAAAACTGAATTGCCCTTCTGGGATAAATAAAGTTGTCTGAATCTGAAATGTCAGAATGGACTAAATTCCAATGAAAATGCAATCTCATTGTTAATATTTCATTTTCCAGTTATGCATGCATTAGCTGGAACAAAATATCAGTTCAATTGTAGTAATCTAATTTTTAACACAAGAGGGTTCCAGCTGCTTGGGCCCCTAAAAGTGAGGATGATGTTGACCTAGTCTGGGCTTGGTACAAGAAGACAACATGGGTTTGCAATTCTGCACAAAAATATCTCCAGCCTCTCTCACTAAACTGTTTCTGACTAGCAGAGAATTATCAATGATTCTCCAACATCAACACACACACACACAAACACACACACACACACAGAAAGAGATTAGGCTTGTGATGCTGTCAAAAAAAAAATCAACATTTTCGATGACGCTTTGATTTATCAAGATGACTAAAAACTATGGCTACACCAGGACGGTGAAGCCATAGTTTTTAATCATCATAGCTGGTGCCACACTACTCCTGCCTAAGTTTTCTTACACTGCTAGAATTTTTGAAGAGCCTGCAATTCTGTCAATCAGCACTGTCTGGCTGTCCTTGACGCTATCACAACCAACGACCCAAAACAGCCAATGACTGTTTACAATGAACAATATATCCATAAATGTTTAATTTATTTTATGTTTTTTTTTCTGCATTTCCCCCCCCCCTTTTTCCCCCCAATTGTACTTGGCCAATTACCCCACTCTTCCGAGCCATCCCGGTAGCTGCTCCGCCCCTCTGCCGATCCGGGGAGGGCTGCAGAACCACGTCTCCTCCGATACATGTGGAGTTGCCAGCCACTTCTTTTCTCCTGACAGTGAGGAATTTCGCCAGGGGGACGTAGCACGTGGGAGAATCATGCTATTCCCCCCAGTTCCGCCTCCCCCCCAAACAGGCGCCCCGACCGACCAGAGGAGGTGGTAATGCAGCGACCAGGACACATACCCACATCCTGCTTCTCACCCGCAGACACGGCCAATTGTGTCTGAAGGGACGCCCAACCAAGCCAGAGGTAACACGGGGATTCAAACCACCTTCCTTATGTTGGTAGGCAACGGAATAGACCAGTACGCTACCTGGACGCCCCATATATCCATAATTTAAGAACGACCAACACAGTCATTATTACTGTTTCGGATTTTCAAAGTTTAATAACTTTCTGAAAAAAGAATGAAAAAAAAAGAAGCAGCAGACCTGCTGCTCCCTGAATTCTCCTAAAACATGCATACATTTGCATTAAAAATGAGTTTTAGATCAATTGCACACAAAAAGTTATAAGATCTACCTAAAATGACCATGAGCGGTCAACGTGACCGTCTCGTAATTTGCGCATGATCGTGTGCTTCATGTTACTATTTATGACGTGTTTTGGCTGCATCATTTCCTTCGCGAAGCTCATTGCTGTGTTCTAGAAACACACTAGCGTTCTCCAGTGCAGAGTAATAAAGTTCCGCCTCCACCCCAAACAGACACCCCGACCGACCAGAGGAGGTGGTAATGCAGCAACCAGGACACATACCCACATCCTGCTTCTCACCCGCAGACACGGCCAATTGTGTCTGAAGGGACGCCCGACCAAGCCAGAGGTAACACGGGGATTCAAACCACCTTCCTTATGTTGGTAGGCAACGGAATAGACCAGTACACTACCTGGACGCCCCATATATCCATAATTTAAGAACGACCAACACAGTCATTATGACCGTTTCGGATTTTCAAAGTTTAATAACTTTCTGAAAAAAAAATGAAAAAAAAGAAGAAAGAAACAGACCTGCTGCTCCCTGAATTCTCCTAAAACATTTTGCATTAAAAATTAGTTTTAGATCAATTGCACACAAAAAGTTATAAGATCTACCTAAAATGACCATGAGCGGTCAACGTGACCATCTCGTAATTTGCGCGTGATCGTGTGCTTCATGTTACTATTTATGACGTGTTTTGGCTGCATCATTTCCTTCGCGAAGCTCATTGCTGTGTTCTAGAAACACACTAGCGTTCTCCAGTGCAGAGTAATAGTCTAAATTTGATTTTTGATTATTGCCAACATGTCTGCCTAAAGACACCATTACAGACACATCAGGACTACCACCGAGGTGTTACAGTATTTACAGGCGTTGGACAGTGAACATTTTAAATTGTTTGAAAAATAGCATTAAAGTTGTTAAAATGTTAATTTTGGTGTCAGTGTCATAACAAACATACTAACATATGTAATGCATTAATATCTCAATCAGGTATTTATCTTGACAGAATATAGAGTTTAAAAACCATGAGGGGTCATTTTGATGGCCCATGATCGTTCTAGTAGTTTTTAAGTTCCAGTCGTTGTTTGGGACTGTTTCAATATTTATTTTCAGTTCTTTTTTACGTTTGTTAGATTAGCAATATGTGTTTTCCGTTTTGTTGTTCCAGGTAATATTTTCACTTTTTCAATTTTGCTATTCAAGTTCGACCATGTCTCTCTGAAATTTAAAAATAGTATTATAGTTGTTAAAATGTTAATTTTGGTGTCAGTCGTTTCCTAAGAGACATATTAACATATGTAATGCATTAATATCTCAATTGGGTATTTATCTTGACAAAACATAGGAGTTCAAAACCGGCCGTCATTTTGACCGCCCATGGTGGTTTTAGGTAGGAGTGAAATCCCGGTTCATTATAGTGTTAAGAAAGAAAACAGAAGGACAAAGGAGTAGATACAGGAAGTCTTGGTTGATGTTTAGCAAGTCTTAGAAACTGATCCTGGATTTCAGCCTCAGGTATCCTCAAGGCTATATCCTGGGTAGGAAAATTAGGGAATTGTCTTAGAAACAAACGTCAATAAATATCTAAACACTGCATGCTAGTGTGAGTGCAAATATTGTAAGGGCAAGTAAAATCAAACCCTGTATAGTACATTTGAGTTTGACAGTCCTAACTGGCAAAATTCATGTTGTTGTTGATAATCTATCCTTGCAAAAATATTCTATAGAAATTCATATTGTAGTTGTTAATCAACGCATGTAAAAAGTATGAATTTTTCACAAATAACAATGAAAGAAAGTTACCTATCCCAGCTTTAATGGAAATGTCAGACCTGTAGTAATCGCAACTACTGCTACTACTACTACAACTTTCGGCTGCTTCTGTTAGGGGTCGCCACAGCAGATCATCCGTTTCCATTTCTCCCTGTCCTGTGCATCTTCCTCTGTCACATGTCCTCTCTCACCACATCCATAAACCTCCTCTTTGGCCTTCCTCTTTTTCTCTCCCCTGGCAGCTCCATATTCAGCATCCTTCTCCCAATATACCCAGCATCTCTCCTCCACACATGTCCAAACCATCTCAATCTTGCCTCCATTGCTTTGTCTCCAAACTGTCCAACCTGAGCTGTCCCTCTAATATACTCGTTCCTAATTCTGTCCTTCGTCACTCCCAATGAAAATCTCAGCATCTTCAACTCTGCCACCTCCAGCTCCACCTCCTGTCTTTTCATCAGTACCACCGTCTCCAAAGCAACATAGCTGGTCTCACAACCATCTTGTAAACCTTCCCTTTAACTCTTGCTGGTAGCCTTCTGTCGCAAATCACTCCTGACACTCTTCTCCACCAACTCTACCCTGCCTGCACTCTCTTCTGCACTCTCCATTACTTTGGACAGTTGACCCCAAGTATTTAAACTCATACGCCTTCATCACCTCTACTCTTTGCATCCTCACAATTCCAAAGTCCTCCTTCTCTACCTGCAGTATTACCTACAGGTAGAGACTACTATTGCCTGCAGTAATCGCAAAACGCATTAAATTAAAAAATTCTGCATCACTTGAACAAAGAGAATTATTTTGAATACGCCTCTGAATTTTTGGCTGCCTGGCCTTTATTTCTTTGTGTCAGACACCAACACTGGTGAGTTTTCAGATTCAACAGCATCCACCTGCAGGAGGAAGAAGACAGCCCAATCACTGTCTGCTGCACTCAACACTCATGCTAGCCCTAATCATCATGACTTTTCATTATTGGACACATCTTTTCAACACTTCTACTGGATTGATGAAGCAAGAATAAAGCAAGAACTGGACTGAAGCAAGAATAAATGGGATTGGGAAACAAGAAAAATTTAGGATTTGATACCCTCCCCATAGCCCCATAACAGAGGATCAAATTCCACAGCTGCTATGGGTAAACTGTAACAGCTGGCATATCTGTAAAAGGTATAAAAAAATAAGTTCGAACTTCAGTGGAATACAACCTACATATTAACCTAAAAAGAATGTGGGAGGCAAGCTGAAGGAAAAAAGATTTTAAGAAAAGTGTGTGTAACTTCTACTAGAGTGGGGTAGAATGGCTGTTAAAACTGCAGGAGTTGAAGCAGCCAATCAGAAACGGCTCAGATGCATCTGATTTGCATATGAAAACCAGAGTGGCTGGAGATGCAGAGCAAACTCCATGGAGAGGTAGAGTGAGTTACTCTGCGTTATTTTCAATGAGAAGAGCTACTGTCAAACCACAGCTTGTATTTCAAAAATGTTCACTGAAATCGCTGAGATTTTTACATCGTTAATTGTGGAAGCAGTAGCTGGACATTTTCGTGTTAATGTATGTATTTTGATTAAAAATCGTGGGTTTTATCCCAGGTTAAACACAAATTAACTTTTCTATTTGCAGCTCAAAAACTTGAACGGTACCCTACGAAGAGAAAGTGGGTACTCATGTTAAACGCTCACAACTCAAAAACCACCAAACATTATGAATGAAAATGCTATGAAATTTGTACACGAGTTAATCCAGGAGTAGATTAACATTTTGCAGTTTCAACTGAATCACTACGTGGA
Organism: Lampris incognitus; assembly: GCF_029633865.1. Taxonomy (NCBI): domain Eukaryota; kingdom Metazoa; phylum Chordata; class Actinopteri; order Lampriformes; family Lampridae; genus Lampris; species Lampris incognitus. The sequence continues at coordinate 43,353,331 of NC_079219.1, forward strand.
AGTATGACAATCATTAAGTGTTGAAAAAAGTGAAACTTGTAAAAATCCATCTTGTGAGCCGGAGAGAGTGATTACATCACCTACTGTAGCAAGGGAACACCAGCTTGACCCCTGACTGAAAATTTCTGGCATTAAATTCTGACATTACATTCTGTACAATGTAAGACATCTCTATTCTTAGACCCTCAATTCAGAAATTAAAAAAAAAACCCTTGCTAGGAAAAAAATGCTATAAACCTGAGGGAGCGCAAAAGAGGAGAGATTTCTCTTCCAGGACAGAAAGACATGCAATAGCTGCCAAGATGACAGAGTAGGCAAGGAGTAGCAGATCTACAACAACCATTCAATGAAGCACAAAATTATTACACACAATAATGGAACATACACTACCGTTCAAAAGTTTGGAATCACCCAAACAATTTTGTGTTTTCCATGAAAAGTCACACTTATTCACCACCATATGTTGTGAAATGAATAGAAAATAGAGTCAAGACATTGACAAGGTTAGAAATAATGATTTGTATTTGAAATAAGATTTTTTTTACATCAAACTTTGCTTTCGTCAAAGAATCCTCCATTTGCAGCAATTACAGCATTGCAGACCTTTGGCATTCTAGCTGTTAATTTGTTGAGGTAATCTGGAGAAATTGCACCCCACGCTTCCAGAAGCAGCTCCCACAAGTTGGATTGGTTGGATGGGCACTTCTTTGAGCAGATTGAGTTTCTGGAGCATCACATTTGTGGGGTCAATTAAACGCTCAAAATGGCCAGAAAAAGAGAACTTTCATCTGAAACTCGACAGTCTATTCTTGTTCTTAGAAATGAAGGCTATTCCATACGAGAAATTGCTAAGAAATTGAAGATTTCCTACACCGGTGTGTACTACTCCCTTCAGAGGACAGCACAAACAGGCTCTAACCAGAGTAGAAAAAGAAGTGGGAGGCCGCGTTGCACAACTGAGCAAGAAGATAAGTACATTAGAGTCTCTAGTTTGAGAAACAGACGCCTCACAGGTCCCCAACTGGCATCTTCATTAAATAGTACCTGTTAGAGCCTGTTTGTGCTGTCCTCTGAAGGGAGTAGTACACACCGGTGTAGGAAATCTTCAATTTCTTAGCAATTTCTCGCATGGAATAGCCTTCATTTCTAAGAACAAGAATAGACTGTCGAGTTTCAGATGAAAGTTCTCTTTTTCTGGCCATTTTGAGCGTTTAATTGACCCCACAAATGTGATGCTCCAGAAACTCAATCTGCTCAAAGAAGTGCCCATCCAACCAATCCAACTTGTGGGAGCTGCTTCTGGAAGCGTGGGGTGCAATTTCTCCAGATTACCTCAACAAATTAACAGCTAGAATGCCAAAGGTCTGCAATGCTGTAATTGCTGCAAATGGAGGATTCTTTGACGAAAGCAAAGTTTGATGTAAAAAAAATCTTATTTCAAATACAAATCATTATTTCTAACCTTGTCAATGTCTTGACTCTATTTTCTATTCATTTCACAACATATGGTGGTGAATAAGTGTGACTTTTCATGGAAAACACGAAATTGTTTGGGTGATCCCAAACTTTTGAACGGCAGTGTATATACAGTCAAAATATAATTTATAGTTCAAGTTATAACAATTAGTTATTACCTGATCCTAGGAGCATACCCAGCACAATGGAACCACTGTTCTGTTCTGCATTGTAGAGGGGAGGAAAACAAGACCGCATGCTCAACTTTCTGCAGTCCCCCGCAAACACACCACGGCATAAACCGTCCATTGCTATGTCTGCCAGCTGTACATACATCCACGTATCAGACACCGAGGAAAAGAGAAAAACAAAGAAAAGATGACAAAACATACAAATTATTTTGTTATTTTATTCTGTTATACTGGCATTTCTTAAACTATGGGCTGGAGGCCAAACTGATTTTTGGTGCTCTTTCTGATGGGTCTGCACACAAGCTTATCAGACTTTCAGAATCAGGAACACTTTGTCATTTTATTTCATGCACTTGCACACATGAAATGAAATGAAACACTGATTTCCTCAGCCCACAGCAGTGCAACACAAAGACAAAAACACATATCCAAAAACTACAAAAACACAAGAATTCAAACTAACACGTATCTAAACTAAAAAAAAATCACTGTCCAGCAGAACAAACGCCAGCCAGGATGACTATCGGAACTGCCGGTCTGCATGAGCTAGCAGTTAGCTTAGCCTGCACCGCTTCCGCGTCCTGTCAGACCGCCCTCGGTGTTTCCTCTTCGGGCGCAGCTCCGGTCAGGGCTGTGGTCCTTGAGCCCACAGGAGGTAGCAGACGAAGCTCCCTCAGCTGATCCAACACCAGCTCTCCCAGCCAGACACCTTCAACACACCTCCCCACACTACGCATGACGACACTAAAAACACAGTCAAGTCTAGGTGAGGCTGCCGCCAGACCGCCCTCGGTGTTATTGGAACTGCCGGTCTGCTAGAGCTAGCAGTTAGCTTAGCCTGCCCCGCTTCTGCGTCCTGTCAAACCACCTTCGATGTTACCTCTTCGTGCGCAGCTCCGGGCAGGGCTGTGGATGCAGCAGACCAAGTGCTTCCAGCCGATCCAGCGCCAGCTCTCCCAGCCATCAAATGAACACAAACTTAGACAGAGATGTGGACAAAGACACTGCATCGATGGTACTGGGTGAGGCTGCTGCAAATGTGAATTCGCACCACCATCTTCCCATACCGGTACTGGGGGAGGCCACTGCAAACATGAATTTGTGCCACCATCTTCCCACACTGGATGCGGTGTGCTTCTCCATTCCATTATCCAATGGATTGACAGCAATTTGTCTATTTTGTTGGTCAGAGAGCAGACATTCACCAGGTGATGGGAGCATGGTTCTAAATCCACACATTTGCAGTTTAACGAGCGTGCTGGCTCGCTTACCCCTTCAGCGTCTTCGGTGTAATCTGCACACGGCTGTGCTGATCAAGACCTTGGCAAGACTTTCGTTAAAATGTTCAATTAAAGTTGGTAAGAGTGTGTTCAATTTGTCCAGTGGATAGCTGGAGACTTAACAGTTCTTCCCTGCTGTGTGTGATCAATGAGTGGGCCCTGGAACTAAACATAAACAAAAACAGAAAAAGTACGAGAGCACAGAACTGAGGCTACCACCTATGGCACCATCTTGATGACGTATATATTAAATGGAATTCTTCAAAGGGCGCCTGACAGTAATGGATTGCACCTTTTCATACATCAATTAGATCCTTGCATTAGAACTGAATCAAGCTTAAAATATTCATCGTAAGTGGACACTGAATCCCAAATTAAAAGACCCTCGAACCTGTCAAATCTCATGTTTTATACCAGACTATTTTTTTTACTTTGCACCTGTCTCAAAGACATGAAACAAAACTCTCATGGATTCTCACAATTGTCAGAATATGATAAAATGAAGAAAAAAGTGTCATTTTAATTCAGTGACCTGCAATGTGGGGCGCTTCACTCCAGCTTCACTCCTGAATAAGACAAAGATAGAATGTCGACTTCTTTTTTGTTTCAGACTGCATGTGCAAGATCCAAGACTCCATATGAATGAAGCTAGCAAAAAGGGATGATAAACCACCGACAAAACAACTGAAACACACCATTCTACTTTCTATGCACTGGAGTGTTCGAACTAACTCAACTGAACAGCCCACATTACGAGACCACTATGCATTTTACAAGATTTGGTTGATTCTGTTACCGATAATTTCTTCTTGATATTACACACTACTGATAATTGTTATTTACTGTTACACTACATAAGACTAAACCGCTTGGTTAAAAGCTTAGTGTTCTTGTTTTCTTTTTTTTCAACGGAATGTCGGAACTTGGAAAAGTTATGTCATAATAAGGTCAAAAAGACTTGCCATATACAGAGAGAATCATTTGTAGAACACCATCACCCCTAATGTTAGCTGTATGGGGTCACCCTCTGGACTGGGGGCCACCAATACCCAGCTGATATTTGAGGTGATGGAGGCAAAAGAAAGCTTGGGGCCATAAGAAAGATGGGAAGATATTAGAAGGCATCCTAAGAAACAACAGTTTTAATTACAGAAATTCCAGGATAAAGAAAATCCTCTCGTTTGTTTGATTTGCTGAAAATGTCTGTCTTGAATCAACAACAGCTGCAATTATGAAACCTAATCTAAATAATCAAATCTAAACTAAGAGGCTCAATTCCTACATAAGCATTCAAAACGTAGTATCTAACCATTATTCAGTTAAAATCACCTATAAAAAAGTTTTACTTGTGCAGCACTTTTGTAAGAGCAAAAAGTCTAATGTACTTGTCAAGTTACCTATGTACATGTGAAAGAACAGCACTGCAGCAGTCACCATGTGTTTCACTTTAGTCTGTGCAACACTCACTCCACAGGCTTTATGAATAGCAGGAAGACATTTTTCTGTCATTGCTGGCAGGTTCTGCCAAGCACAATTTTTGTAAATTAGGTCCTGGAAGTTTTTTTAAAGAGTGCAATTTAAGGTTAAAAAACGTAGTTGTTTTAGTGTTAATTTCTAAAAGGATCTTGTTAAGAAAGCGAAGACTAGATTTGGGCCTACAGCAGTTACAGCACAAATGTGCTCATGGAAACTCTCCAGCTGGAAAAGAACGGTTATTGATCATAAAACCTTAAATATAGCACTTAAAACCATCTTAAATGTGGAGATAGCTATGGAGTTGACATGGCTGAAAGTCCTCATTATCAGTGATAGCGCTGGTTCTGCTTAATACACTATAATCAGTGATAAAAAGGATCAATGAACCTGGCTCCCAGAGGGAGAAATTGAACTCTACTCAGTTTTAGTCTCAGACAAATAACTTGAAATTAGTCTACTTTCATTACGGCCAGCCAAAAACTGCTCATGCTGGATCCCCAAACACTATTCTCAGGCTACACTATCGTAATTCTGTGTCGTCTGGAGCATGAGCTATCTATATGGTGAATTGTTGGCATTAGCTTCTGGAAAGACCAATAATTACCAATAGATTACTCAATATTCAAATTGGTTGTTCTATTAAAATTGGTCATTTTAAATAGAAATGAAAAGGGGAACTTGTTATATTTTAGATCAAGTGGTCTTAAATATCTCACTTTCAATTCTAAACATAAAATATGTTCTATGCCCTAATAATTTTTTTCCCCTCAACCTAGCTCAGCTCCACAGCATTCTACTCTCCTCCTCTACCCTCCCAGCCAGCCCTTTCCTCTCACCTCTTTCCCCAGCCGCCTGGAAACAAAGGAATAGACAGACTCATCATCCTTCTTGCTTTTCTTCACCAGCATCTCCATGGCAGCACTCAGCAGAAGGGGCCGAGAGAAGGGAGGGACTGTGCGGATAGCGCCACTTGAGAGAAGGAAAGTGAGGGATAGAGCATGAGACACCATCACTGAACCCTGCAGACCCTTCTACAAGCTTATCATTGACCATTAACAGTTGTAACAGACCACCCATCCTACAATGCATCTTCTGAGGCTGTACGATGACACAAACATGTTTCCTTGCTCTGGATATTTTGGCTTTTGTTCACCAGCTCTCTGGACTTGTGTTCAGCAAGTTTCTGTTCTACTGTGACTACATGTCTTAGTTCAGTGTTTCTCAACCCTTTTTTGGGTGAATGCCTCTCTCCATCATACCCAGACCTCTTTGCTGCCCTCCACAATGAGAAAACAGTTAAAAATGCCTATTTATAGTGGTGACATTAGCAGTGTGATGTGATCACACTGCTGCCAGAAAGAAATGCAGCTTTATAAATTTGGTTTCCTGCATTCTGGCCATGTTTTAACCTTAAATAACATAACAAGAGGAGTGTAAGCACAAAACAAGTAAAACCAATGGAGAGTTGGCAAGTAAGATGTGAGTTAGGCGTAGGCATCTCAAGGTCACTGTTACCCCGATTCCACCAACATGAACCTGGATCCAGCTCTGGGCTGGTGCTAATGCCAGTTTGCAGTTGGTTCAACTTGCAACCCTTTTAAGAACTGGTTTGCTTTTCCACGGGCGAGAGCTGGCTAGACAGCCACATCATTACATCACTGTATATGTCTGTATACGTCTCCGTTTTCCTAGCATGATGAGGCAAGAAATCAACTGTAGATTTCGAATGTTTAACAATTTTCGTATATAATTTTCATATGCTATTTCATCATTAAATTCACATCTGAGAATTTTTGAGGCAAGAATATTGGCAGTTTTACAAAAATTGATGGCGAATCGAAAATTTGCTCCAATGTTTTCAGAGTTGAGAAGCTCCACATACTGGTGACCAGCCGGCTGGTCACGCTCAGAGACCCCGCAGTGAGCTGGCTGGAGCTCTCTCTAGATACTGATCTAATGAGCAAGAGGCTTCTATTTCCCTGTTGATGGATGGTTTGTTTGAATATCATAACACAAATATCCATGCTAAAATTAACAGAACCTGTGATTATCTACCTTGTTCTCCTGTGGGGTGATTGGTCTGAAATTTACAAGGTTTCCTTGATTAAGCTCCCAATATTTATTAGGGCGAATTATTCGATGTTCTTTGTTGATGTGTTTTTAAGCATAGGATGAGGTTTTTAAATGCTGAAAAATGAATGTGGGGTTTCTAATTCACTCTGTCCAAGTCGATCAAATAAATCTGTGCTGATAAAAACCATTTGATTCCTAACAACTTTGATTTGGAGCATCATTACTGAGTGTTAAGGGGGGTATGGATAATTCATACCCAGGCCCTGACGGAGCGGTTCTTTCTTCTAGCCCGGCACCCAGTTGGTGCTGCTCTGGAACTAGTTCTCCTGGCTGACAGCTGGTTCTTTGGCTGCCGAAATGCAAAGAACTGTTTTGTTATTAGGCATCTGCTCCAAACCAGCCCTCGAACTGCCTTGGTGGAAAAGGGGTATGTAATGCCACAATTTAACCACTGACACCCAAATATAGCCAAATAAACATACAGAAACTTCCTGCTCCTGAAACTTTTCCCTGACAACTCAAATAATGTGGGCAAGATGGGCATTTGTTAAAAAATATATATTCATATCTAAACATCAATTAAGATCCTTAAGAAATTAATTATAATCAATATTTTTTAAAAGAAATTAACAGTGTGGTCACACATTATATATTTAAAAAAGGTCTGAATTGTGCCATAATGGCATTTGTAATAGAATGGCCCAAAACAAAGAAAGGCCAAAATGGTCTGGAGAAAAATAAAAGGACTTCAAGCTAAGAGAAAAGAGAAATCTGCTTGTAAAATAGGCACAGTATGGGCTGCACATCCATGGGAGAGGGTATGAAGCAACAGCTAAGATGTTCCACATTATATTGTTGCAAGTGACAACAATATGACAACAGGCCAGATTGAGGTGGTTTGGACATGTGTGGAGGAGAGAAGCTGGGTATATTGGGAGAAGGATGCTGAATATGGAGCTGCCAGGACAAGAAGAAGAGAAGAAGGCCAAACCAAAGAGTAGGTTTATGGATGTGGTGAGAGAAGACATGCAGGTGGCTGGTGTGACAGAGGAAGATGCAGAGGACAGAAAGAGATGGAAACAGATGATCCGCTGTGGTGACCCCTAACAGGAGCAGCCAAAAGTAGTAGTAGTAGTAGTAGCGGTAGTGGTGGTAGTAGTAGCAGCAGTAGTACCAGTAGTAGTAGTAGTAGGAGCAGCAGTAGTACTAGTAGTAGCAGCAGTAGTAGTAGCAGCAGTAGTAGTAATAGTAGCAGTAGTAGCAGCAGTAGTAGTGGATATCGTCACTTCTTGCTTTTGCCCGATTGTGTTATTGTGCCAGTTATACGTAAACTTTAATAAATAATCGTGTTAATAAACTGGCAGCCTCAAGCTTTTTCAGGTAAACAGACGTGTTTGGAAACTGTCTATCACCGACCATGGTAAAACAACAACGGTTCAGCTCACTCTCAATAATGAAAGCCTTTAGTTCTGAAAGTGTTTGCATTTTAAAAAACGGTGTCAGTCCCACACCTCCCACTAAAGTGTGAAGTCAAGCTGCACACAGGAATGGACACTTTTTACTTCAGTCAGCGGTAGGGTTGGGCACCGACCGAACTACGTCAGTATTACAGAGTACCGATTCACGCTAAATCAATTGGTGCCAAATTTCAGTACCTTGAGAGCAGGTTGTGAATTAAAATAAATATTTATCAGATTCCTTATGAGCCTTTGGGAAAATCCCTCTTAGTTTATGCACATCTGGGTGAGAGTATACACTAGGGAGAATCAAGTTTCCTTTATTAATCCCCTTGAGGAAATTCAATTACTGTAAATTAACCCATCCTAGCTGTGATCTGTGTAGCTAGGAGCAGTGGGCTGCCACCTTTATGCTGCGCCAGGGGACCAACTCCAATTCTTCTTTCCATTGCCTTGCTCAGGGGCACAGGCAGGAGTATAAACCTAACATGCATCTTTCTTTGGACTGTTGGAAGAAACCGAAGCACCCGGAGAAAACCCACCGCAGACATGGAGAGAACATGCAAACTCCACACAGAAGACAACCTGGGATGACCACCCAAGTTTGGACAGCCCCAGAGTTCGAACCCAGGACCTTCTTGCTGTGAGGCGACAGCACTAACCAATGGGCCACCATGCTGCCCAGAAAGAGAGAGAGCGAGACTTCATTAATCCTCCCCTAAACCTACAGCTTGTTCAAGTCCAGTATAGTCAAAACAATGGCAAGCCGAAAACAGTTGCAAGTGTGGTTACATTTTTCCACACAGACAAGGCTCGCTGCAATATTTGTAATGCGAGATGCATAGCTCAACTGCCGCCATGGCCCATGCATCGCAAACTGTGGTCACTCACTCATAGACGACCTTAAAGGGAAGTTTATTAGGAATGTTTAGTGGGACGCAAAAGCGCGCTCATTACTCTTTGATATATTAACTATATGTATTTCAAAATTCCTCGGAATATTAATAATCCAACTAAAACGGAAGGAGTCTCTGTCTGTCTGTCCTCGATTATCTCAGCAACTGTCCATCCGATTGGCTTCACACTTGGCTGGTGTGCTGTGGGTCTGGACAGTCTCTTGTAAATTATTTGAGATTGACCATTAAGGACCTTCTTGCTGCAGTCGCCTCACAGCAAGAAGGTCCTGGGTTCGAGCCCCGGGGAAGTCCAACCTTGGGGGTCATCCCGAGTCATCCTCTGTGTGGACTTTGCATGTTCTCCCCGCATCTGCGTGGGTTTCCTTTGGGTGCTCTGGTTTCCTCTCACAGTCCAAAGACATATACTAGGTCAGGTGAATTGGCCGTACTAAATTGTCCCTAGATGTGAATATATGTGTGTGTGTGTGTGTGTGTGTGTGTGTGTGTGTGTGTGTGTGTGTGTGTGTGTGTGTGTGTGTGTGTGTGTGTGTTTCGGCCTTGTGATGGCCTGGCGGCCTGTTCAGGGTGTCTCCCCGCCTGCCGCCCAATGACTGCTGACTGACAACCAATGACTGCAATGTCTGCCACGAACCTGAGTAAGGATAAACGGTTTGGATAATGAATGAATGAATGAATGAATGAATGAATGAATGAATGAATGAATGATCATTAAGGGCTTAGCCCAAGAAGCTGTTGGACCAGAGCAGGTTTAGCCTGTAATATGTGTCAACTGTTCAACCAACAGCTGCATAGGTATGCAAGGCTTACAACTAGCTAGCAAGGCTGTGTTGGGGCTGCGTCATGGCTCTCTATGGAATAAATGTTGTCACTGAAGCACATAAAATATGACGGTAAACTAAAATTAAGGACATTCTATCTAAAAACTATGGACTTGAAAATCAGCTCACATGCTGTAACAAACACGAGCTTGGTAGTCTTTCTGCATGCTCAATAATCCAGGTAAGGATTCAGGTAAGTGCCAGGAGGATTGCCGTGACTTGTACATTGGGGAAATCAAAAAGATGCTGGCCAAGAGGATGGCACAACACAGGAGAGCTAACACGTCAGGTCAGGACTCCACAGTCTCAACCCTCTACAGGCCAGTGGCCACTCTTTCAAGGATGAGGCTGTGCACATCCTTGATAGGGAGGAATGCTGGTTTGAACGGGGAGTCAAAGAGGCCATCTATGTGAAGCGGGAACGACCATCCAGTAAGAGTACATCTGTCGCCAACTTACCATGCTGTGATTGCAACTATTCCCAAATCATCTGTGAATAGTACACATGGCCATTGTAACTCTAGTTAACGATCATGGTAATTTGCATATGAAACTGATCGTTGGTTTCAGTAGTTATGCCACAGTATTGGTTATAAGGGTGGGGATACCTGCAGTCAGTCGAGACCGAAGATGTCACTTAGATGAGTGATGAAACGTTTCTCTCAAGAAATGTGTCCAGGTGAACTGATTCAACTTTCTCTGGCGTGAAGTATTTCCTCTTAAAAAGATTCCTTTTTTTTTTATAGAAACTTTTTTTTCAAAAATGGTACTGAATTTTAATCAAATTTTCCTTAAATTAGGAATGAACAGTACAATTAAAGTTTAACATGAATAAAAAAGTTTAATAAACGCCCTGAAATTCAAAAAGTAAAAACGACACAGTAGGTTTGTAGAGAGCACTTGTTTTCTGTCTCCAGTGACAGTGTCTTTCAAAGGGTGGTCTGCATCTTTCATTCTATGAGAAATACTTTTTATGCGATAACAGCAATGGAAAAAGCAATATCATTGATTTGCATGAAGTCTCCATAACAAGTTGAAAGACATCTTTAATAGAGACAGAATACATTGAATGAGAGGAAAGATTCTTTGAAAGAGCAGCAGCACTGAGCCGGGAAACAAATCTCACATATCCTACATAAAAAGCTTATGTTCATTAGTTTCAGCATGAGAGCAAGTTTGGTGTTCAAGAGCAAATTCAGTGGAAAGTTACGGAATATTATAAGCAACCCATTTTGGTGTAACACCTGTATAGTGTACAGGTGAGTATAAGACCATTTCCAGAACTGGTGGCAGATGAAATGAATGGCTGTTATGAATGCCCTCAGTGTGCTGCTTTATTCCCGGCACTCCTCATCGTCCTCTAAATGCCCGCTGTGGGATGGTACCACCCCCACTTAGTTAAATGATCAACTTGAGCTGACAAACCATATTGTAATTGGTAACATCTACATGTCTTACCTTATTCCTGAAGGCATCTTGTGAAGTTTTCCTTTGACAAACAGATATCTGTTCTTAGAAGCAACATGACTGTAGGTGACTGGTAGAATTTCCCTCTCCAGACCCAAATCCTCCACCTGCAGCATGACAGAGTGAGAGATAGAATGGCATGAATGCTGTTCTTGCTATCACCATCGAAACGCGGCAGCACAATAACTTACTTTGACTCAAAGATCAGAAAAAACTTTCTCAGTCAATTAATCTTTCTTAGTCAAGAAAAAGAATAAGAAGAGTCCAAGCAGAATTAATAATAATGTCTGGGTGGTGTAGCAGGCGATTCGGTTACCTACCAACACGGGGATCGCCGGTTTGAATCCCCGTGTTACCTCCAACTTGGTTGGGCGTCCTACAGACACAATTGGCCGTGTCTGCGGATGGGAAGCTGAATGTGGGTATGTATCTTGGTCGCTGCACTAGCACCTCCTCTGGTCGGTCGGGGCGCCTGTTCAGGGGGGAGGGGGAACTGGGGGGAATAGTGTGATCCTCCCACGTGCTACGTCCCCCTGGTGAAACTCATCACTGTCAGATGAAAAGAAGCGGCTGGTGACTCCACATGTATCAGAGGAGGCATGTGGTAGTCTGCAGCCCTCCCCGGATCGGAAGAGGAGGTGAAGCAGCGACCGGGACGGCTCAAAAGAGTGGAGTAATTGGCTAAGTACAATTGGGGAGAAAAAAAAAGGGGGGGGGGATAATATCTGAACAAAAACAGTAAGGTTCCAGCACTACATACTTGGGCCCCTGATATAACTTTGTTAAAAGAAATACTCAATGGTAGGGAAAGTGCTCAACAAATAAGGAGCAAAATAATCCAGTGAGTCAAGTAAATTCTTTATGAGACAGTACAAGCCTGTTTCATGCCATAAGCAATCATCAGCTGTCAATAAAACTACTCAAGGAAAGGACATACCATTTACTGCCTCATCATGCACATCATGTGCACAACGTCCAGTGGGGAAAGGAGAGGTGTGACATTCAAAAATTCAAAAACACATGATCGCTAATGGTCCAATGGGGGGGGGTAGTATTTGTCTATTGGCATTATTTATTTATAATTACAAAAAGATGCTTATATCTATGTCTGCAACACACACACACACACACACACACACACACACACACACACGCGCACACATATGCACACAGAGGTAGCTTGGCATGCACAGACACACACGGATATGGCGACAAATACACACACACACACGTGCACATTTATTGGGGCTGGGCCCACACCCACACACACACACACACACACACCCACACACACTACAAAGATGTAACGTTAAATATTTTACTAACAATGTGTTGGAATGTACAGTCAGATGAGAGGTAAAAGGAAGGGAAGCTATTCAGAACTAATGTCAGTGCTCTGGGACAGATGCAGTAATGTAAACAGCTACACAGTCAATAAAATGACACATACGTATGCCCATCGTTTGACACACCAAAGTTCTAACAGGCCCATATTGGTTACCCACACAAACACCTCTTTTTCATGACAACACTGCTAGCCAAAAACATGCCATTAACACAGACACAGGATATCCATTAGGCCTACATTAAGAACAGTCTGCGCTGCGCACATCAACTGGTGCAATAGCAATCATGTGAAATAGTTTTTCCTGCTAGTTATTATGAATGTTATTTTAAAGTATGCCCCTCAGCTCATAGCATTGCCAATTCCTGGCCACATACATAGCCTACTACAAACATGACATTGACTATTACACACATTCTGCACGGCGGCAGCGATAACCAAAAGTGAATAATAATGCATGTCGTCAGTCTTACCTATTTGAAGACTCCAAATGTGGATTTCTGTTCTGGTGTGATGTCGATAAATCTCTTCATCAGTGGCTGAATGTCCATCCGATCAAGAATGTCACTGTGGACGTGCACTAAAGTCAGGTGTGTGAGTTGTCTCTGGGTCATATTGTTCCATAGCCACATTTTGACGCGGTGAAGGGTGGAGAACGACTGCTCAGAGGAAGCGGCAGAGACAGGTAGACATAAGCAAAGTTCAATAAACATTTCCACCTCGGTCAGTAGTTCCCTTGTTTGAGGATGCAGTGCTCCGACAAATCCAGCAACATCTTGAGCTGACTTGAGTCCTTTTGTCTTGGAGAGCTCACCCATCCTTGTGAGCTGCATATGTAGACGAGATTTGTCAATCTGATCGGGGAGCTGTGCAGCATTGATCTCATTCCACCCAGAGTAGGCTCCATTGATAAGAGTCTGCTCTCTCAGGGCAGCGACTTGCAGTCCTTCTTGGTTGAATCAGCGATCTAGCTCTGCTGTCACAAGATCCAAGGCCTCATAGAACGCACGCCGCCATTGCTGCTCTCCTACATCAGTCACAATGGCCTCGGCCTTCTCTGTATCCCTTAGACGGGCAGGGGTGGTTCTGGAAGGGGCATTTGGAGATTGTTTTTTTCTGCACAAGCCTCCACTTTGGCAGTCATCTCCTAGATAACTCCATCTTCTCTCAGTGCATGCATGCACTGTCGTAGCGCAGTCACACACTCCAGTGCACCCTTCACACTTGCCTTTTTACTTTGGAGAGTTCTGGCTATGGTCTCGCACGGTCCAAAAAGAGCCTCACAGCTCAAAAGGCCAAAGTATGTTCTTGCTTTTGTAGCTTGTTTGTATAGACCAGATATTTTCGCCCGAGTATCTCCCCTTACTGTCTTGTCTTGCTCTAGCACCTTCAGTGTCTCCAAAAGGGCTGTATATGAGGAGCAAACCCGTGAAATAGTGCGCACAACCCATCGAGTCGGGCATAATGACAGCAAGTTGCAGACCACCTCATCACTACCAAACATAGACTGGAACAGCGTCTTATGCTTTGAGGACTCCCCTATCACCACTGAGACATTCCGTACAAAGTTTAGCGTGTCTGCAACAACGCGAACGTCCTTTGCCACTTCTTGTAACACTAGATCTAGTGAATGGTTACTGCAGTGCACATGGAGTGCATTTGGACACTGCTCTTTCAGTTTTGCTTGCACGCCTGAGATGCGGCCTGACATATTAGCAGCACAATTGAAGCAAAATCCCTTTAGATGTCCCAGTGGCAAATTCAAGTGCACAAAAACACCTTTAACGCAGGAAAAAAAGTGTTTCTCCAGTTGAATCAGGCGCATTATAAAACCCAAGGAAAACATTCACTGCCTCAAGTTTTAAATCCACATATTGCAGACTATTGCTCTGTTGTACTTACATCGGTGGTCGCATCTGCAGTTAAATCATAGAAATAATGCTCTCTCGCTTTGGACACGATTTCTCTTTGAAGAGCATGGGCAAGTATTTCCAGTATTTCATTTTGAATTGTGTCCGACATCCAGTTGTCTCTTAGCTGTAGCCACTCGCGTGATTTAGGCAAATCATATGTCCTCTCCATCATTAGTTTCCAAAGCACTCCATCTCGATTATCATGGCCTCTTAATGGAAGCCCTTCACTGCCAAGGAATCTTATCGATCTAAATATCAGTTCTAAGACAGTTCTGGCAGTTTGTTGCTCTTTCTCAACACTGCCCGACAGTAGAACATTAATTGAAGTGTTGTTGAGCGAAGCAAGCATCCTCACGGATTCTGAATGTATGTCTGACATCTCGTGCTGGCTAAACTTTGTGGTTGTTTTACGCCAGCTACAAAAGCCTCCTACTGTGAATGAACTCTTCTTTCTATCGTGAAGTCTTAATCCCTTCTCTACGGCTTTGCAGGTGAAGCAAAGAACGGTGTCTCTCTCAGTGACATAGTACAACCATTTCCACCTGTTAAACCAGCTTTTTTGAAATGACCGCTCGAAGGTCTCTGTTCCAATTTTCCTCCCTGGAAAACGCAGGTCTGGTTGACAAGGCTCGTCAGATCCTCTCACACTCACATTAGCTGGGCAGCCTGGCCTGGAACATGTAGCTGCTGAGCCTGCTCAGTCCTGCCAGTCTGTGTTTGCTAACATTAGCTCTTGGGTGTTAGCAGCCGCTGACTCGCTAGCTACACTGTCTGCACTGCTAATATCCTCCTGGTGATTGTCAGTGGGGACAGTAGAAGTAGGCCTAGGTGCTGCATCTTCTAAGTTGGTCGTCCTTGCTGTTTTCGCATTTTTAGAATCGAAAAAGTCTAAGATTCATTTTTGCACCATGTTGTTAAGTTACCTCGTCCGACGGCCATTTGCCAATCAATGCCTCGTGACTGAGCGTTTGTATCAACATCAAAGTGACACCGCCGTGAACCCGTAGGTCTGTGATCACTAGAAACTAATAAGCACATTTTGATTTTTAACATGTTTTCTTCCCCAAAGCAACATTATTTATTACATCTTTTTAATATAAAAAAAAATGCAAGCAGCAGTAGGGGTGCTCACCCTCAGCACCCCCCTTCCCGTGCCCCTGTCAGTTACTATTGTTGCTGCAGTGTTGAAGAGCCGAAACTCAAGAATTTTATCCTCTTATACTTTTATAGTGAGACGTAACAAATAAAGAATCTTGAATCTTGAACTGCTGGCCAATTCATTCCTGTGGACATTTCTGGTTTGCAAATGATAAAATATTTTTCCGTTAGACATAGCTTGCACTCTTATACTTTTATAATGAGATGTAACAAATAAAGAATCTTGAATCTTGAACTGCTGGCCAATTCAATGCGGAAATTTCTGGTTTGCAAATGATAAAACATTTTTCAGTTAGACATAGCTTGCACATTTTACTACTGGTTGAATATGCTTTTTTCTTTGAGAGGGTTTTCCAGGTGTTTGAATAATTAATGTTTCTGTCCACCAATGACCAAATATAACGGCTTAAAGATGTTATATTCTTTAAACGGTTGTTTCTAAATGTAGCACACTTGATAAGAATGACACTTACAAGGGCTGGTGTTTTTGTTGTTTTACTCCATCTGTCAAATAGACATTACAGAGGACACGTTTTCAGAGCATGGCACACTATACGAACGGCAACACTCATCTGACGACTCTACCCGAATGTCCCAGAGTGCACTGCGAGAGCCAGCACTACGTCACACAGGCTAGAAGCAATTAACCTGCAGTGCCCTCCTGTGGCGAGAACCGGCTATCACAACAACACAGCAGACAATTCCCTCTTTACTCGTAGTGAGTGGTCAATGAAGGTAAGTATATAAAATAAAAAATAGATGGGGGCTACTAAATCCCAAGTACCCCACACTCTCCCCTCAAAAAGATAATGGCGTCCCGACATAACAAATCTACCAGTCCACATTGCATAACTTTTCATTGAAAAGATAGGTTATTACTAAGCAGGAGTCAATCTGGATACTGTACTGTAATCAGTCATAACATATAACACACATCTCCTATTAATGGTATATGTTTGCAGTAAATAATGTGCACTTGAATCCACTGCTTCGTCCGTCTTGAGGCGGGGGAGCTATAGTATCTGACTAAAAGCAAATAACTTTGTAATAGTAATATCCCTGGTGGTAACAGGTGTGTTCTAAAACACCAATGCTACAGTAACTCTATGTCTGGTGATCACAGGACAACTAAAATCACATAGCTATAACAATTGTAACATGTCAAAAGTTTTTTTTTTTTTTTTCATTTATTTATTTATACTGACTTGTCTGATTTGCTTATCTACCAGACACACTAGGCTGCCCTAGTCTGTGATAAGTAAACACTGGTGTAGGTTTTCTATTTCTCAAAGGATATGCTTTTTCTCTGGCAGGCTGCACAGCTTCCCCTGGAGGAGGCTGCAAGGCATCTTCTGGTGGAGGCTGCAAGGCATCTTCCGGGCTCTTGTCGTCATCGGGCTCATCCTCTTCTTCAGCTCCAGATGTCTCGCCATTCTCTGACACTGTCCCATTGTCCTCTATTGTTGCAGGCTGCTCCGCAAAATCCTCTTCATCTTGACCGTCTCTTTCCTCCGGATAGAACTCCAAGGCGTCTGGGCTCAGCTGACTCTGGATCCGCTCACTGGCCCTGACTGTTGGTCGTCCCACGATGCATCTCCAGTTATCCTCATCATCTGAGTCACTGTCCTGTTCCTGGTTCCACTGCATTTGTCTGTCTGTCTTCTTTCTCTCCCGTCTAGGTTTCACAGGTAAGTCCTCTTCTCTTGGTTCCACCGGCAGGAAGTCGCATGGCAGAAGAAGGTTCCTATGCATGATTCTGGTTCGTCCTTTTCCATTCTCCAGCTTCAGCTCATACACAGGGCTGTCGGCGTGCTTCCTCTGTGTTACTACATGCACCTTGTCCTCCCAGAATGGTCTTAATTTCCCCGGTCCTCCTTTCTCGTTCAGGTTGCGGATGAGAACTCTGCATTCGGGATACAGCTCTGTCCCGTGGGCCTTTTTGTCGTATAGTGTTTTGTTTCTGGCCCCCTCCTTCCGTGCTGTCTCTGATGCTAGGCGATAGGCGTCATTCATGCGGGCCTTCCACTTCTCTGCATATTCTTGATGGGATAGTGCCTGGTCCTTTGCTCTAAGGCCAAACATCAGGTCAATGGGAAGTCTTGGATTTCTGCCGAACAACAGATAGTAAGGTGCAAATCCGGTCGCTTCATTTCGGGTGCAGTTGTATGCATGTATCACCTTTGGGAGTGACGCTTTCCAATCCGTTTTCGCAACCGCTGGCAGGTTTCTCAGCATCGCCAGAACCGTTCTGTTGAAACGCTCGACCTGACCGTTTCCTTGCGGGTGATACGGTGTTGTGTGAGAACCCCTGACTCCGCTGTACTCCTGCAGCTTGGCGAAGAGCTTATTGTCAAACTCCTTCCCTTGGTCATGGTGCAGCGTCGCCGGGAAACCAAATCTCAGCACAAAGTCCCCGAATACCTTCTCTGCGGCGGTCTTGGCAGCTTTGTTTCTGCATGCATAGGCTTGAACAAAACGGGTAAAGTGGTCCATAACCACCAGTATATACTCGTACCCTCCCTTACACTTCTCTAAGTGTAAGAAGTCAATGGAGACCATCTCAAATGGGTGTGTGGTCACGATGTTGGTGAGAGGGGCTCTGGTTGGTTTGTTGGGGCGCTTGGTCTTCAGGCAGCTACACACCTGTGTGATGTAATGTTCCACATCTTTCTGCATGTGAGGCCAATAGAAACGGTCCCTCAACAGGTGCAACACCCTCTCCACGCCTAGATGGCCCAGGTCTCTGTGCAGCTCTTTATACACCAGCTCATGGAACTTTTTCGGCAGGACTAGCTGAGTTCGGGTAGCTGTTTTCCGGCGCAGGATGCCATCATCATCAAGGCACAGCCGATGCTTCTCTCTCATGAGTGTCGCAACACCCCTGCTCGCACACTGTGTTTTTCCCCGAGGCCACTGATTGGAGGTTATGTACTTCAGCACCTCACCAATGACAGCATCCTCCCTCTGGGCGTCTCTCACCGTCTGACTGGGTATCTCTGCCACAGGTGATGTATGTTCCTTCTCAAACTCGGCTAGTGCTGTGGCTATGGTTACCGGACACATCCAAGGCTCAGCTCTCTCCAGCTGTACTGACAGCGCCTGGGTCACACTGTTCATGACCTCGGGGTGTACTTCTTGTGAACAGGTCTGCATGTACTGCTCCATCGGCATGCGTGAGAGGCCATCTGCGTCCCCATTGGCTCGTCCAGGCCGGTACTTGATAGAGAACTGGAAATCGGCTAACTCTGCTACCCACCTGTGGGTGGTCGCATTCAGTTTGGCTGTCGTGAGCACATAGGTGAGGGGATTATTGTCTGTGTAGACAGTGAATGATGGAGCGTGGTAGAGGTAATCTCTAAATCTCTCACATATGGCCCATTTCATCGCGAGGAACTCCAACTTCCCTGAGTGGAGATGGTAGTTCTTCTCAGGAGTTGTCAGTGTCCTAGACCCGTACGCGATGACTGCCAGCCCACCCTGTGACTGTCTTTGATACAATACTGCCCCGAGGCCCTCTCGTGACGCGTCGCAGTGAAGGATAAAGGGCTGTTCAAAGTCTGGGTAGCCCAACACTGGTGGCTGGATGAGGAATTCAATCAACTGACAGAGGACCTGTTGGTGTTCAGCTGTCCACTTAACTGGGTGGGAGGAGGGCAGATGGTCTCGGGAGCCCTTCCTCCCCTTGTCCTTTCTCTTTTGTTTGAGCTCCCCCGCTGCTGTCTTCTCTGGGGTGAGGAGGTCATAGAGAGGCCTTGCGATTCGGGAGAAGTTAGGTATGTAGGGCCGGTAATACGAGATGAATCCCAGCATCTTCCTGAGCTCTCCGATGGTCGTAGGTTCTCTCTCCTTCAGTGCCTGGACCGGGGCCACATCAGCGGGGTCCATTGTGTATCCATCCTTGGTCACAAGCCTTCCCAGGAACCTTACTTGGTTTTTGAAGAGTTCACATTTTCTTGCCGTCAGCTTGATTCCATGGCTTCTGTAGCGGTGCAGTACTCTTCTCAGGTGCTGGAGGTGTTCGTCGAATGTGGTTGAGTGGACCAGGTTGTCATCTAAATACGGCTGACAAATGTCGTCCCTCAGCCCAATCAAACATTCCTCCATGGACCTCTGGAACACTGCTGGTGCTGAGGACAGTCCGAAGGGAATTCTCACCCATTCATATAATCCCCACGGGGTGATGAATGCAGTCAGTGGGCGGCTGGACTCCTCAAGAAACCCCTGGTGATATGCCTTCCCCTGATCCAAGACAGAAAACCAGGCACTCCCCTTCAGGCTGTCGAGCATATCCTGGATGCGTGGTATTGGATGGCGGTCTGGTATGGACCTCTTGTTCAACTCACGGTAGTCACAGCAGAGGCGGAGGCTCCCATCCTTTTTCCGCACACACACGATTGGGCTTGAGTAGGGTGATTTTGACTTAGTTATTCAGCCTCTGTTCAGTAAATCCTCGAGGTATTCCTTCACTTCTTTATGAAGAGGCTTTGGGACTGATGTGTATGTCCGCTTCACCGGTGTGGTGTCACTCAGGCGGATCTTGAGCTGGAGTGATGGAATAGTCCCCATATCATGGTCATCGCGTGCGAACACACTACTCTCCTCCCGCAGTAGCTCTCTCACCTGCAGTTGTTGTTCAGGTGTCAGGTGGTTCAGAGGGACAGGCGGGTCCCATAGATCTTCCTCCTGGTGTTCCGTCTTGACATCACCTGGCCCTTTCAGCTTTGTTGTGTCTCTAATCACAGGTCTTCGTTCTGTACCTGTTGTGGAGGTCCCTGGGATGACTGGGTTCACTGTACTAGTCCCATCCACATCCAACGGCTTCACGGCGGCAGGGTAGATGGCTCTAGTTCTTTGGGTCTGCCCCAGGGGAGTCCGTGGCGGCAGTGTGATGTCATGAGCTGTGACGTTAGTCACTGGGACAGCGATGCGTGACCAGGTTCCCTTCTGTAAACATACAATGTTTTCATCCACCTTCAGGCCCTCTGGCCACTTTGGGTTCACATTAGGCTCAAAGAGGACGTTCTGGTCTGCTTGGAGGGGCCCTGCTCTAACACCACACTTAACAGTCTTTGTCTGGCCCGCCGGAATAGTCATGCTTTCTCGGCCCACTTTAACCATCCCCTCACCTTCCATATCATCTCGGCTCTTTATCAGCTTCAAGAGGACTTCAGCCTTCTTGTAGTCAACCGCGAACGCAATGCTTAGTGCCTTTGTGATTACAATTGATGGCTGTCCAGCTCCAGACTCTAACAGGTGTTCAATTACATTGTAACCGATGATCGGTTCTTCTGCGGTGCCCTGGTGTGTGGTTACTAGTATTGGCACAGTGAGTTCCATTGGTGGGGTCTGAGTGGTGCTATTCGGTGCTAACTGGACAGTCACTTCCACCCATCCAGAGAAAGGAATGGTTGTCTGGTTTGCTGCTTTACCAGTCAGGGTGCCAGGGCCAAGGATCTCTTCTGTGCTTCTCACCTTGGTGTGTGGGAGATGTTTTCTCCTCCATTCTTCACTGATTAGGCAGACCTGCGACCCGGTATCCCACAATGCCTGTGTGGCTACACCATCAATGTAACAGTTTATCATGTATTTCTTTCCAATTAGGTTCAGCAGCTGTGACTGGCGTTTTGAGGAGATATGACTCACTGTGGGTGCTTGCTGTTCCCGCCCTGCCTCGTCTCGCTGGCGGGCAGACACTCTGGCTTCTAGTAGCTGAATACTGTCGTCGATGAGCTTGCTGGTGACAGTACAGCTAGATGTGTCTACCTGCTCCGATTTTTCAGGCCTCTGAGCTCTACACCCTCTTGAAAGATGGCCACTCTGTCCGCATTTGAAACAGTGGTTGCACTGGTCGCCCCTTTCACTGTCTTGACAGGCTTTGCATCCGCGCTTCCTCACAGGCTGCTGCTGACGAGAAGGTCTTTGGCCAGAGGAGTGGTTCATGGCTTTTCTCATCTGTTCCATTTCTCCTTTCAGCTGTTGGATTATCTCGTAGAACGCAGACTCCTTTTGGTTCCCTGCCTGTGTCTTAAGGGCTTTCACACTCGCGGATGTTGATGGTGACGACTCCTGACCCCCGACCACTGCAGCTTCCGCTCCTAGATACAGATGTGCCTCAGCTCGCACTTCCCGCACTCTGGTTTCCTTACTGTGGGAGCTCTTCTTGAATTTCCGCTGTCTCTCTGACTCGAAACTTGCGGCCTCTATCATCTTAACAATGAGAACATCATCAGTAGTTGCTTGATCATCGAGATAGCTCTTGAGCTGATATTTTACCTGGTCATTCACTAGCCCAGTTCCCACAGCTCTTAGGAACTTCTTCTGTATCAGTTCAGGGCTGTATTGTTCATCAGAGCCAGGCTCTCTCGCTGCTGCTAAGAGTCTCTCTTTACAGGCTATGGCTCGGAACAGGAAGTTCTGTGGTGACTCCTGACTGTCCTGTGTGATGTTGATTAGTCGGTGATATAGGTCCACAGAGCTATCCTCTTTGAAATGGCCTTTCAGAATGGTCCTCAGCTGAGGGAGGGTGAGTTCGGTTTTGATCTCTAACAAGTCACGGAGAGTCAGCCCAGGGCTGATGGCTCGGATTACAGCCTCTATTATCTCCAACTCGCTGTGGCCTTTTCTCACCCCCATATCAATCTGATGCGTAAGATTTATATAAGACAACCTGTCTATCTGCCCCCGTTCTCCTATTTGGCCATTTATCTTAAAGTCTCTGCATATGGTCACTTCAGGGGGTTGGATTACTGACGGGATTGGGTTTGAAGGTTGACTAGGTCTACTGGGTTCTTTAAGACTTAGTTTCTCACTGAGGCGTGATATCTCTTCCTCAAGCGCTTTTGTGGATGCAGTAAAGCTGGACTGTAAGGCCTGATATTGTTCATGTAAGCTTGCCAATTCAGCAGCATCCTTGTTAGTACTGTCTGCACCTGCACCAGTATGTGACTCCGCCCCTCTCTGCTTCATTTCACTAGAGAGGTCCACTAGTCTGGACAGAAACTGACGTGCTACCTCTTCATCCTCCTTCTCAATTGCTTCATCCACAGTTTCACTAATAACTCTGATCAGCGCATGCCTCTTTGTCTGGTTTTCAGTGGGGACTTTAGCAATAACACACACCTCTTTTAACTGGTCCAGCCCTAACTGCAGGAGGGTCTCACTCAGCCTGTCTTGCAGTTGCTCAAGCTCCAGTTCCATTGTTGGTCACGTGTTCTCACTCCGCTCCCCACTTCTTCTCCTGACAATGGTGGCAATGGCGCTGATCCCGGGTTTCGGCACCAATATTTGTAGCACACTTGATAAGAATGACACTTACAAGGGCTGGTGTTTTTGTTGTTTTACTCCATCTGTCAAATAGACATTACAGAGGACACGTTTTCAGAGCATGGCTCACTATACGAACGGCAACACTCATCTGACGACTCTACCCGAATGTCCCAGAGTGCACCGCGAGAGCCAGCACTACGTCACACAGGCTAGAAGCAATTAACCTGCAGTGCCCTCCTGTGGCGAGAACCGGCTATCACAACAACACAGCAGACAATTCCCTCTTTACTAGTAGTGAGTGGTCAATGAAGGTAAGTATATAAAATAAAAAATAGATGGGGGCTACTAAATCCCACGTACCCCACATAAAGCTACACTTTTGTGCATTGAACCTCTTTTTGAATGTTCCCTCTGTTAGACCGACGTATGTCTCTATTTTGCTGTTGTAATTTCTCGTCACCGTACCTTGGTAGATAACTCCTTTCGTCTGGCATTTTCTTTCGAGGGGGCATGAGTCGTTCAAACGGCAGTTGCAGTTGGGGCTGTCCGTTTGTGATGAAGGTGTCATTAATTTGGTCATGATTCTTGTGTTGTGGGACAATATTATTTGTTGAATGTTAATTAATGTTAGAAGTGATAGGGGTTATAGCTGCCTTTTTCCCTCTTTTCTTATTTACTTGGACTGGTTTTCATTGAGAAATGATCGGAGGTGTAGTTAAGCAGGGTTTATAACAGGATGTCACTGTGAGGTGCATGTGCGTCTCCTGGAGTCTGTTGATGGCGGGAGGTTGCATAAATGCCTCAGGATACACCACTTTGAAAACGCCGTACAGATTCACACCATTCCAGCTTTGAAGGACTTTGAAGAAAACCAAGTTTCTTTTATTTTTGAGGCTCCATCCACTATCAACCTAAACTGAACTAAACTAACAAGACGGTGTCTGCCACTTGCGGAAGCCGAGACCCATGCAGCCGAGGCCTTGTCAGAGAGACCTGCTAACTGCTAGCCTGCTACCTCGGTAAGCTAGCCCACCGCTGCAATTTCTCTCGTCTTGGAAATCAGTCCTTCTTGTTTTTCCCTCGTTTCCATCTTTTCTACACACTCCAGGTTCGGCCTAGTATTGCATGTCTAACCCTTAACCCCTAGACCCAACTAGTCCATAACATAATTTGGGGCGCTCGTCCGTGATTTATTTGAAGATTAAATGCATATTAATGTTTGATAAAACTGGTTAGCGATTAGATGTCAGTAACGAGTGACATCCAAGCATTCTGTTTATGAGAAGAGGCACAGTTGAGTTGGATTCAGCTTGGGAAAAGCCGTATGTTGCTAGGTTTAGAAGTAGGCCACGGACATACAGCTACGTGCAGAATAGCTGGATGGTGCTAACTTCTCACTTAAAACAGATGGTTGCGTATGTATGTAAAACTAAGCTAGCTAGAAGGGAAGTTAGTGAATGCATTTATCGTGTGTGTTGAGGTTAAAAACGGGGATATAGGTCTGCAGGTTGATAACAGGTTGGTTTGGCTTGTTAGCTGATAGCTACTTGGGTAATGGTGGCAGGTGTTTTGCTGGTGTGTACGGCAGTGTATCGTTTTTCGGTCTTCGAGTAACGTCGTGAGCGCTCTGTGTGTGGTCTGTTCATACCAATTTCTGGGTATATTTCGATTTATGAGCTACCTCCTGTTGCAGGTTATATGTTTTGTCAGTAAGGTTATTTGGTAATAGTTACCTTAGAGGTAATTTTGTGAGAGTCTTGTCTCTTTTGGTTAGCCTAACTTTTTTTTTTGAGAGAATTTGATAACAATAACCATGGCAACATTCAACGTAGAGGAGTTTTGTGGGAGTGATTTTGGGTGCAAGGAGTTGCATAAGCTTAAAAAGGACGATTTGCTTGCAGTAGCTCAATATTGTGAGGTAGACGTCACTCCAGAGACTAAAAAGCCAGAGATTGTGGAGACCCTGATTTCAGTGTTACATCTAAAAGATCATGTACATGAAAGAGCACAGCAAGAGAGAGAGGGCGATCGGCTGTTTCAGCTTGAGTTAGCAAAGCTGACATTAGAGCAAGAGAAGCTTAAAGTGAATAACATTGACTTACAACGTAAGCACGAAGCTTGTTTTGATTTTTCTAGCTGTTTGAGACTCATGTCAAAATTGATGATGTGGGCTCTTTCTTTGACGCTTTTGAGAAAATTGCCAAGGAGCTTGAATGGCCTGAGAATAGGTGGACGTTGCTTATCCAGAGTGTGCTTGAGGGCAGAGCCCTGGAAGCTTATACTGTGTTAGATGCTTCTAACAGCAGAGACTATGATATCGTGCAGAAGGTGGTACTGGCAGCCTATGAGGTGGTGCCAGAAGTCTATCAACAGAAGTTCAGGTCTCTGCAGTGTAAATCAAGTGAAACTTTCCTTGATTTGGTTAGGCAACAGGAGGTTGTGTTTGACAGGTGGTTAGCAAGCACTAACACTCACACCTTTCAAGAATTGTGGCAACGTATGCTGGTGGAGCAGCTCAAAACCAGTTTACCCCAGCATATGGAGATACATCTAAATGAGATGGGCATTACTGAGTTAAGAAAAGCTGCTATGGCAGCAGATTCTTATAAGTTAACTCACAGAGAAATGTAATGGAAAGGGAAGTTTGGCAGACAGGATAGGAGGCAGGCTGCAACTGACAGGCCTGGTGAGGATGTCATGACAGAATCTACTCCCACCTCTGTTCAGTCTCCAGGGCCAGGGAAAAGATCTAAGAAGCCTTATTTTTTCCACAAAGATGTCATCTGCCATTATTGCAGAAAACCTGGCCATATAAAGTCCAGTTGTCCCGGTCTAAAGAGGAAAAATGGAAATGGGAAAATTGTGGGACTGATTAGAGCCCAGATTCAGATAAGTTCCTGTGAAGTGGACAGTTTGAACCTGCCTTCCTGCCTCAATAGTGAAGGGGTTTGAAGGTTTTGTGTCAAAAGGAACAGTTTCTGGTGCACCTGATGGCGAAATGGTCCCTATATCAATTTTGAGGGACACAGGTACCACACAGTCCTTAATGGTTCAGGGTGTCATAGACCTACATTCGGTCACCTATTTAAAAGCTTCTACCCCAGTGAAGGGGCTAGGAGGTGGTTTTGTTAGTGCCCCTCTGTACAAAGTATTTCTGGCATCTAACATTGTAAATGGACTGGTAGCGGTGGGTATTGTTCCTTCCTTGCCGACTGAAGGAGTTGCCTTTGGACTGGGCAATGATTTGGCTGGTACTCCGGTTTGTGTGACACCTGTTGTGAGTGAGACACCTTGTGAGGTCCCTGAGACCATGGCTTTGGAGAAAGAACATCCGGAGGTGTTTACGGCATGTGTGGTGACACGTGCTCAGGCTCTGGCTGCTGAAAAGGGAAATTTCAGTAAGCAGGATGAAGTGTCTGGTGGTTTGGCTGATACCTTTTTTGCTAGACTAGCTAAGGTGCCCCCCTGCTCCCAGTTTTCTCGGGAAGCCCTATATCAGAGCAAGGAAAATATCCCTCTGTAGCTCCATTAAGACAGACGGCTGATAATGCTGAGGACATGAAGGCTGTAGCTGAAGGTTTCGTTCTCCAAGATCAGGTCTTGTTGAGGAAATGGCGGCCTCGTGATCATCCTGCAGATGAACAGTGGACTGTTATGACTCAAACTGTGTTGCATGAGAGCTTCAGGAAGGAAGTCCTGTGTTTAGCCCATGAAGTATCCTTGGCAGGTCATTTAGGCATCTGTAAAAGGCAAGAGAAAATCAGTAGACATTTCTACTGGCCCAAAATGCATAAAGACGTGGTTTTGTACTGTCGTAGCTGTCATGCTTGTCAGGTTGTGGGCAAGCCCAGCCAGACAATTCCAGTTGCTCCTCTCTGCCCTCTACCTGTTATGGAGGAACCGTTCTCAAGAGTACTTGATTGTGTTGGCCCTTTGCCAAAAACTAAGAAAGTGAAAGAGTATCTCCTGACTATTATGGATGTTGCCACCAGATTTCCAGAAGCGGTGCCATGGAAATCAATTAAGACCAAGGTCATAGTGGAGGCTCTGCTCCATTTCTTTTCTCGGGTAGGTTTACCACTAGAAGTCCAGCATGACCGTGGGTCCAACTTCACTTCTGGTGTATTCCAGGAAGTGATGCACAAGCTGGGAGTTAAACAAATTATGCCATCTGCCTATCATCCTCAGTCCCAAGGTAGAATCGAGAGGTACCATCAGACTTTAAAGTCTATGATTAAGACCTATTGTGTTGGTTGCTGAAATGACTGGGATGTAGCCATGCCATTTTTATTGTTTGCTGTCAGAGACTCGGTGAATGAGGCTACAAGTTTTAGCCCTTTTGAGCTGGTTTATGGACATCAAGTGAGAGGGCCACTGAAGATGGTGAAAGAACAGCTTTTGCAGTCAACTTTGCAGAAAGGTGCTCCTGGTGGGGTTTTGGAGTATGTAGCGTCCTTCAAGGACTGGCTGCATGCAGCTTGTGACTTGGCCAGGAGTAACTTAGAAGCAGCTAAGGGAAAGATTAAGGCTCACTATGACAAAAAGGCAGTGAAGCATACCTTTAAAGCAGGAGACCACGTTCTAGTGTTGTTGCCCATGGGTGGAGGTAAGCTGGGGGTGAAAGTCTACGGTCCATACAAGGTTATCAAGAAGGTGGGTGATTGCAATTAAGTTGTTGAGACACCCGACCAGAGACAGAAATCACGACTATGTCACATCAATCTCTTGAAACCTTATTATACTGGTGACACTCCATCTGCTGTGTGTATCACATCTCAGGTTACTGTGGAAGAGGAGGAGAGTGAGGATGATGGGGTTGGGTCAGTTGAACCAGTTACAGCTAGGCTTAAGAATTCCAATGCCCTGGCCAATCTCAGAGAGTCACTGAGTCATCTCACCACAGAGCAGAAAGAGGATGTATTACATCTAGTGGATCAGTATAGTCCTCTGTTTAGAGATACCCCTGGCTTAACAAATTTAATAACTCATGATTTAGCCATTGGTGAGGCAACCCCCATTAAACAACATCCATACTGGATTAACCCAAAAAAATGGGCTCAGGTGAAACTAGAGTTGCTCTACATGGAAGAAATTGGTTTGATCGAGCAAGGTTCATGTGAATGGAGTTCTCCCTTAGTCTCTGTTCTCAAGCCCGATTTAACTGTGTGTCCTTGCATTGATTACCGAAAGGTAAATAATGTAACTAAAACAGATGCATATCCTATACCCAGGCTGGAGGACTGTATTGATAAGATCGGCAATGCACAGTATGTGCCGAAATTTGAGTTGTTAAAGGGCTACTGGCAAGTCCCGTTGACAGAAAGGGCAAAAGATGTTTCTGCATTTGTAACGCAAGAGAGTTTGTATCGCTGTCAGGTTCTCCTGTTTGGCATGAAAAACACACCGGCAACCTTTCAGAGGTTAATGAATTTGGCAACCTCCAGACTGCAGAACACTGTCACATATCTGGATAATGTGGTTTGCTGTAGCACTTCATGGTCTGATCACATCGACCACATGAGACAGCTGTTTGAGCGTTTTAAACAAGCAGGGTTAGTAATCAACTTGCCCAAATGTGAGATTGGAAAGGGGCAAGTCACATATTTGGGGCACCAGGTGGGCCAAGGTTCAGTGAGACCAAGGACTGCCAAGGTGCAAGCCATTTCAGACCTGCTTGTTCTGAAAACAAAACACCAGCTAATGCGCCTTTTGGGCATGTGTGGCTTTTATACGCGTTTTGTTCCCAACTTCGCAGTTGTGACAACACCACTAACAAACCTGTGTAAAGAAGGGACTTAAGTTTAGCTGGTCAGCGGATTGTCAGACAGTGCTGGAAATGGTTAAAGCTATTCTAGCCAGTGAACCGGTGCTGGTTGCTCCAGACTTCTCTGTCCCATTCAAGCTTGCAGTGGATGCTTGTGATGTTGGCGTGGGGGCGGTACTGCTACAGACTGATGGGTCAGGAATAGACAGGCATATTTCTCTAAGAAACTGAATCACGATCAGAGGCGATATTCCACCATCGAGAAGGAGGCCCTGGCTCTTGTCCTAGCAGTCCAAGACTTTGAGGTGTACTATGTCTCTAGTGCTGGAACTGATCTGGTAGTCCTCACTGATCACAACCCACTTATGTTCCTGTCAAAGTTCAAAACATCCAGTCAGAGAGTGTTCCGTTGGAGTTTAATTTTACAACCATATAACCTGACGGTAGTGCATTTGCCAGGCAGAGAAAATGTTATCGGGACACCCTGTCAAGGGGATGAACATATGGTTTGGGTATTATTGAAAAGTTTGGGAGCACATTGTTGATAGTAATGCACTTGAATCAGTGGAGTAAAAAACAAAACAAAAAACGAATTAGATTATAATTGTACACAGTCTTGTTGTTGTTGTTTTAGGATTTTTTTTTTGGTAAGGGGGGAGGAATGTTAGAAGTGATAGGGGTTATAGCCAGTGATTAAAGTGGGCCGGAGCTACCCGGATCCCGACACCGGCACTTCCCCTCCTCCCCCAAGTCAACCGGAGGTGAGATCCGGCACTCTGTAGACAGGAGTAATTTCAACCTTTTTGTCACAGTAAAATTTAAAACAAAAAACATGATGCAGCCAATTCACAAGCATTACAAAATAAATCGCAAATAAAGTCGTTCTTCAATTTTTATACTACTTTCCTTTTTCTAAAAGTTTGAATGATATCGCGTCCTCACGTGACCCACACCTGCCTGCTGTCTGGCTTCACCAGACTTGACATCAAAAGAGACTGGCTTCACACTCACGGGTCAGGGTCAGTTCACCGCACCAGGCAGACAAGACTCGAGAGAGCGTCAACCTGCTACCTGCACTATTATCTTGGATTGGGGGGCATAAAGAGTGAGTATCTTCAGTGTATTTCCAATAGTTTTGTCTAGCTCTGCTGTGGTTTTCATTCAAGCAACTAACGTTAGCGAACGTAACGTTAGCTAGCTAGCTAACTAGCTATCTTCCACCCGGTAACGTTGCTAGCTAGTTGCTGATGTTGCTGGCTAGTTGTTTGAATGCTGCTAGGCAAGCTAACTATCGGTAGCGTCCGGTAACGTTACCGGTAGCTAGCTAGTTATGTTTGTCCAACCTTAGCTCTGGCCATGCAATATTTTCATTCAAATAACTAGCTAGCTAGCAAAAGTTAGCTACCGGTAGCTATTATTAGCTAACAATGCTATCACTCCCGCACTTTTGCCCACCTTTCTAATACAGAGATCCCCCACTTACCAAATCCCACTTTAACCCCTGGTTATAGCTGCCCTTTTCCCTCTTTTCTTACTTACTTGGACTGGTTTTCATTGAGAAATGATTGGAGGTGTGGTTAAGCGGGGTTTATAAGAGGATGTCACTGTGAGGTGCGTGTGCATCTCCTGGAGTTTGTTAATGGCGGGAGGTTGCATAAACGCCTCAGGATACGTCACTTTGAAAACATGGTACAGGTTCGCACCATTCCAGCTTTGAAGGACTTTGAAGAAAACCAAGTTTCTTTTATTTTTGATCCATCCACTATCAACCTAAACTGAACTAAACTACCAAGTCAGTGTCCGCCACTTGCGGAAGCCGAGACCCACACGGCCGAGGCCTTGTTGGAGGGACCTGCTAACTGCTAGCCTGCTACCTCAGTAAGCTAGACCCACCTCCGCTATTTCTCTCGTCTTGGAGATCAGTCCTTCTTCTTGTTTTTTCCCTCGTTTCCATCTTTTCTACACAATCCAGGTTAGGACTAGTAATGCGTGTCTAACTCTTAACCCCTAGACTCGACTAGTCCGTAACAGTCATGCAGTCATGCAGCTGTAACTAATTCTGATGACATTCTTACTGAATATCTTCCTCAGTTGATGGTCCCGGGTAAAGCACTTATCCAAAAGTTAAAAAAAAAACTGCTTACCAATGTTTGTGGCCACGGTGTCACTGTAGGGTAGGTTGTACTAGGTGATGTTTCATTTTCTGCTACATTTGTTGATTTCCTGGCAGTCAGTGTTTAATGGTGGGTTGTACTTGAGCTTAAAATTGTAGCCGCTCGTTTGTAACGCATCTTGGTGTGAGGTTGTAGCTTCATTGAAGATGGACTCATTAGATGATAATTTTGAGAGTCTTCTATTATTGCTTTCTGGGATGTTCTTCAAGATGCAGGGTGGGTGGTTGCTTTCTCTATGGACATACTGCAGCGTGTCATTGGGCTTAATGTACGGCTTGTAGTATGTGCCGTTCCTAATCTAATGTCCATTGAGATGTCCAGAAAGTCAATTTGTTTTTTGTTTGCTTCAATAGTGATTTTTAGCCTATTGTTTGAGAATATTTTGCAGATTGTTTTCTTAATTTGCTCAACCTCTCTTGGTGTTTTGCTGCAAATTGCTAGCCCATCATCCCTATAGAGTCCAACACTGACGTCTCGGTCTTGTAGTTGAGATAACAAATATATTCCAATTAGTTCACACGTTTCTGCCCCGTCGAAGCTGCCCATGGTTACATCAAATTTGTTATTGCCTTTTTTCTGCCATGGGTTTCCATTGTGGTACAAAAGTGATTCCTTCACCAGGTATATAATGTCTCTGTGTTGCTCAGATATCACTGTGGGTTTTGCGGCAAAATCAATGGCTTTGGATAGTAACTCTTTGCTTATGAAGGGGTAGAACTCGCAGATATCAAAATATATGAATTTGCAGTTCTTCTTGTCATCTGTGTTCTTAAACCATTCTAATACTTGGTCCATGTTTTTCCATTGGTTTATGAGGACTTTTTTCAAAATTTGATCGTTCATGTTTTCAATGATTTTTTTTTTTTACTTATCTTTCCGATTTCCGGTTTGGTGGGGTTGATCAGTCTGCATGTTGACTTATTTTAAAAGTTTGGTTTGTGGTCCTTCAGGGCGATAAAGGCTTGGTTCTGAGCAGTGACATCAATGTGGTTGTCCAATTTTAGGTCTGAGGCGATTTTTTTTGTCTTTCATCATTACCTCTCTTTCGGCGATCTCTGCAGCCCTCTTGTAGGATTTTGTGACGTTATTTTTTAGGAGGTCGCCGTATTGCTCAGGTTTTAATTTGTAAAAGTTAGTGGTTATATATATATAAATCAAATCAATTTTATTTGTATAGCCCAATATCACAAATTACAACTTTGCCTCAGTGGGCTTAACATCAACACAACATCCTGTCCTTAGACCCTCTCATCAGATAAGGAACAACTCCCTAAAAAAAAAAACCCTTTAACAGGGAGAAAAAATAGGAAGAAACCTCAGGGAGAGCAACAGAGGAGGGATCTCTCTCCCAAGACAGACAACTTGCAATGGATGTTGTGTTTACGCAATTTACACAATACAACATTGAAAGAAGATAACACAATTATAAAATTTATGAAAAATACGATGCGCAGGATGTGTGTGTGTGTGTGTGGGTATATAATCCAGTGAGTCAAGTAAATTCTTCATGAGACAGTACAAGCCTGTTTCATGCCATAAGCAATCATCAGCTTCAGCAAGCAGCAATTAAGAGGGCTAAGCAAAAATGTTAAAATGGTGACATGTATTGCAGTTCACGTCAGTTCAGGGTAGTGGGCTCATGACTGAACCTGTGTTGTCTCTCTCTCACTCCATCTCTCACATCCAAGTACACTGTAACAATCCCAAGAGACACACTTGAAATGATGCTTTACATTACCGTAATTCCTTTATGTGAGAAACCAAAAATGTCCTGGCCTGATCCATCAATGTATTTTTATAATTCATCAACTATGAAAGCTTTCATTATGAAATGCTACGCAGTTGATTAATATGCCATAATGAGTATTTACAAAGTTAAATGGAGTTTCTACATCTTTCAGTGGCCAACAAAACAATAGTTGTCTAACGAAATGTGGTTCATACTGCCGCTTATTTAACCATACTTTCATCAATTGTTACTACATGTGATGAGAAGGTGCTAAATAGGTTTTCTGGTGACGTCAGTAGAGATCGTCTTGTCACAAGCTCAGTTATAAGTTGCAATGTCACTGGTCATGCCCACTGGAAGTAATTTTAACCACATGTGGAACGCTGAATAATACTTAGCCCTACAGCATGTGCAACACATTTCACGACACTTGGTCCCTCCATTTGTGCCATATAACATTTCTGGCATTTGAGGGGGTCCCTGATACTGAGTTGGTTTGGGGAATAGTTGTTAAGAAGTTGTTCTTGCAGGTTAGGTGTAGGCAGAAGGTGTTGGATGCAGTTATGGGGGGCAGGTCTGAGACACTACAACTACAACTACAACTAGAACTACAACTACAAACCCCAATTCCAATGAAGTTGGGATGTTGTGTAAAACATGAATAAAAACAGAATACAATGATTTGCAAATCCTTTTCGACCTATATTCAATTGAATACACTACAAAGACAAGATATTTAATTTTCAAACTGATAAACTTTATTGTTTTTTTTTTCGCAAATATTCACTCATTTTGAATTTGATGCCTGCAACACATTCCAAAAAAGCTGGGACAGGGGCAACAAAAGACTGGGAAAGTTGAGGAATGCTCAAAAAACACCTGTTTGGAACATTCCACAGGTGAACAGGTTAATTTGAAACAGGTGAGTGTCATGATTGGGTATAAAAGGAGCATCCCTGAAAAGCTCAGTCGTTCACAAGCAAGGGTGGGGCGAGGTTCACCACCTTGTGAACAACTGCGTGAGCAACTAGACCAACAGTTTAAGAACAACGTTTCTCAACGTACAATTGCAAGGAATTTAGGGATTTCATCATCTACAGTCCATAATATCATCAAAAGATTCAGAGAATCAAGAAAAATCTCTGCACATAAGCGTCAAGGCTGAAAACCAACATTGAATGCCCGTGACCTTCGACCCCTCAGGCGGCACTGCATTGAAAACCAACATCATTCTGTAAAGGATATTACCACGTGGGCTCAGGAACACTTCGGAAAACCACTGTCAGTCAACACAGTTCGTCGCTACATCTACAAGTGCAAATTAAAACTCTACCATGCAAAGCGAAAGCCATATATCAACAACACCCAGAAACGCCGCCAGCTTCTCTGGGCCCGAGCTCATCTGAGATGGACTGACACAAAGTGGAAAAGTGTGCTGTGATCTGACGAGTCCACATTTCAAATTGTTTTTGGAAATCATGGACGTCGTGTCCTCCACGCTAAAGATGAAAAGGACCACCCAGATTGTTATCAGCGCAAAGTTCAAAAGCCAGCATCTGTGATGGTATGGGGGTGTGTTAGTGCCCATGGCATCATGGGTAACTTGCACATCTGTGAAAGCACCATTAATGCTGAAAGGTACATGCAGGTTTTGGAGCAACATATGCTGCCATCCAAGCGACGTCTTTTTCAGGGACGTCCCTGCTTATTTCAGCAAGACAATGCCAAGCCACATTCTGCACGTGTAACAACAGCGTGGCTTCGTAGTAAAAGAGTGCGGGTACTAGACTGGCCTGTCTGCAGTCCAGACCTGTCTCCCATTGAAAATGTGTGGCGCATTATGAAGTGCAAAATATGACAACAGAGACCCCGGACTGTTGAGCAACTGAAGTTGTACATCAAGCAAGAATGGGAAAGAATTCCACCTACAAAGCTTCAACAATTAGTGTCCTCAGTTCCTTAACGCTTAATGAGTGTTGTTAAAAGGAAAGGTGATGTAACACAGTGGTAAACATGCCCGTCCCAGCTTCTTTGGAACGTGTTGCAGGTATCAAATTCAAAATGAGTGAATATTTGCAAAAAAACAATAAAGTTTATCAGTTTGAACATTAAATATCTTGTCTTTGTAGTGTATTCAATTGAATGTAGGTCGAAAAGGATTTGCAAATCATTGTATTCTGTTTTTATTTACGTTTTATACAACGTCCCAACTTCATTGGAATTGGGGTTTGTACTACTACAACTCACTGAGAAGCATTCTGGAGGTGTCTGGGCCTAATTCAACGAAACATCTTGGGTGGAAGGCACCCCATTATTGATGAACCCAGTTAAATACTGGGTTGCATCTGGTTTCATACCTGCTGAGCAGGCTGTTAAAAGCCAGTGGTGTAAGTGGTCCCATTAGCTTACAGTTGTTAATATCAAGAATAAGGACAAAACATCGGGTTTCTCACCTGTTAGGTGGGCTGTTATACAAGCCAGCAGTGTAAGCGGTCCCAGTAACTTACAGTTGTTAATATCAAGAGTTTGGCAGCCAACTAAGCAATTTGGAACCATTTTTATGGAGATGTATGAAGGTACTGCCTGATGTCCTCCCTTTAAATGCAGGGACATTTCTGCACATGGATTACATTCATACAGCGCTTTTTCTAGCTGCAACAGCCACTGCAAATGCTTTACAATCAATGAATGCCACACAGTGACCAATGCACGCACCCACCCACACACACACACACACACAAGGTAATGACCAGCTCATCAGGAGCGGTTAGGTATCTTGCTCAAGGACACTTCAACATTTTGCAAGGAGGAAATGAGGATCAAACCAGCAACCCTCCAGACGACCTGTTCTACCTCCGAGCCTCCAAGCCACTGCTGCCCCAAGTATGCATGTGTGTGTGTGTGTGTGTGTGTGTGTGTGTGTGTGTGTGTGTGTGTGTGTGTGTGTGTTTGGTTAAATGTTTCCCTATTGGTGTGTTGAATTAGGTAGGTGTGTCTACTACTACTACTTTCAGCTGCTCCAGTTAGGGGTCGCCACAGCGGATTATCCGTGTGTAGCCCCCTAAATATCAGCACAAAGGATTTGGCATCAGATCCTATGTATTATTGCAATGAATGGACTTTGGTCCAGTAATGTTTAACAAATTTCAAGATATTTGGTCAATCCATTTATGAGATATATATTTCTGGCATTTGTGGCAGTCGCCTATGGAAAGATATGTGTGTTCTTGTAGTTTTGGATATTGGTTTTTCTCTTTGTGTTTCACTGCTGTGGGCTGGGAGAAACGATGTTTCATTTCATAAAATGACAAATAAAGCGTTCCTGATTCCTGATATAATGTAATCCTTTTGCACACATCTGACATCAATAAATAGCTCTACAAAGTTTCATAACAATAATAACAATAACATAACAATAGTTACACTGTTATGGGAAGCCATTATTTGGTGACCATTGGGGAGGGGCAAAATAGAGGAGCACTCCTGGGGTCATGCGGTGTATGGGACACAGGAGCTGCCATTCAAACTAAATCCTTGCCTCCTCCTTTCTCGTCAGTTCTGTTCGGTTCTGATGGTGTTTCAATTAAACAGCACTCTCGAGGTCATGCGGTGTATTGGACATGGGAGTTTCTGTCTCTCATTCTCCATGCAAACTCGCTACATTGGTGTCAGAAATAGGATTGAGCTGAAGAATGGAGAGGGAGATCAAGAGACTGGAGCGGGCCAATGAGAATACCTGTCGGCATTTGGAAAATTTGGTGTGGCCAAAGACGAAGCCCGCCAGAGATGGAAGTTTTCCAGCCCACCCTGATGGCGCCAATGCACCACAGCTCCACTGCCCCCTAGAGGCCACGAGTACCAGCACCTAGGAGTGCATGCTGCCCGCTGCAGCCGACTGTCCCCAAGAGACCAGGAGCGCCAATACAGGGGAGTGCCAGCTGCCCGCCACCATCGACTGCCTCGTAGCGTCCGGGAGGAATGCTGCATGTAGAACACCAGCCAAGCTGCCCAAGTACAACGGGATGACACAGCTAGAGCCGTACCTCTCTTAAGTCCAACTAGTGGCATGGCACAATGGATGGAGCACTTGTGAGAGGTATGGCTCTAGCGGTCTCATGCCATTGTACTTTGGCAGCTTGGTTGGTGTTCTAGGCACCGTATCTCTGCTGCTCACTAGGGGGTGACCGACAGCAGCAGGCAGCATGCATTCCCCGGCGCTGGTCCTCCTGGCCTCCAGGGGGCGATCAATGGTGGCGAGAAGCGTTCGCTCCCCGGTGGTGGTCCTCCAGGTCTTCAGGGGACGGTGGCGCCGTGGTACAGTGGAGCCATAAGGTTGAGCTGGAAAACTTCCATCTCTGGCAGCCTCCGTCTTTTGCCATGCTGGGTTTTCTAAGAGCCAAAGGGTCTGCTCGATGTCCCACTCCAATCTCTGGATCTCCCTCTCCATTTTTTAGCTCATTCCCACTGTCACATAGTTGAAGCATTTTTGTTTTAGGCCACGCATTTTTTCATTATTTGCTACAATATCACAGCAATCTTCCCAGATATCACTTTTATTTTATTTTATAGATGATTATCTCTATATGACAAATGCCAAAGGAGGCTAAAATCAGACCAAGTGATGGAAGACCAATGAGGAATACAAAAAAGAAGGCGTAAAATCCAATAAGGCAGACTTTAAGGGGTTCTATAAACAAAACTGTTCAGTATGACTGACTGCATGTGTAAAAAAGTTTTGCGCACTTAAGGTCAAACAGGGTGGCTGTGAAGTTTTTGAAACTGTAAAATTTCTTCCTGTGACTATATCAACAACTAGGTTACCAATCACCTGGGCCTTGGTCTATCTCTAAGTGCCCACCAACCTGACAAGGCTACCAAATGTCAAGAGTTTTCAAATATGGCAACCTTGTGAAAACTGAGCTCAAAGTGACAAAAGAAGAAGAAGAAGAAGAAACACAATGGAAAAAAATAGGGGGCCAAGCACCAATCAATCAATCAATCAATCAGTCAATCAATCAATCAATAAAATAACAGCAATAACAATAACAACAATAGTAACAATAATAATGAATGGAAGAATTACAACTGGGTGCCTATGCACTTTCAGTGACTGACCCTGGTTGTCCCCCTAATAACGTATCAATCACACAAACACTGAATAGACACTTTCATGCTACAGAGAGTAAAATCAAATAAATACAGTGCTTTATCACTTTTGAAGTTTCAGAACAGTTTAAATGTGTCACTCCCATTGTGAAGTGAAGGCAGCACTGACCAAGTGTTTGCAGGGGGAATATTGTCTTTTTTGCCTACGAGCATACATTATATGCATGTTTTTTCTAAACTACTACCTAGGGAAAGAATTTTGTTTTATGAGATTAGTAAAGGAAAACTGTTTCAATAGAAGCATGTTGCCGCACCCCTTTTGCAGGTTACTTTTCCAAATGTTCAAGCAACTCTTCATACTTGTAGATTACACTTGTATAGCCTACCATATTAAGCGTATTGTATCCTACTGTCCCAGCAGGTCGTATCCCTCTGGGTCCATGTTCAAACACTGCCCCATCTGACCTCCTGGTAGTACACAACCAACCACCATACCGACTGCTGGACTCCAACACAACCACCTTTAAAAAGGAATACAGAAAGAGTCAGACTCTTTTACTTGTAACTAACAGAGAAAGATATCCCTGTATGGGCTTGGGTGAAAAAGAATACAAATGGAAATGCAAAGATACAATGAATACAAATATCAAACAAATAATAAACGTAAAGATTGTGAATATTTGCATTACCTTGGTAACCTGAGCACTCTTGGTAAGGTAGTAAGATGCTGCAAGCCCCCCAATACCCCCTCCTAATACTGCTACCGTCTTCATTCAATCTGCCCACACAGAACAAAATTTCATAAACAAGTCTGAAACAAAAAAGATTAGAGTAGATACGTCCACATAAAAGAAAAAAAAATCCCGATTTAAAAGAAAAAGAAAAGGGTAGATTAACAAGAAAGATGGGAGTGCAGCAGAGTGTAGTAGAGTATACATCCGTGCTGTGAATGAACTGAGTCATGTCAGGGTGGTCCCATGATGTCTGCAGATAACGTACGACGGTTCCTTTATCAGACCCTAGTCAGAAGTGTCCCGCAAACTGACATCTAGCACAATATCATCTTTTATGTCATCCTATAGAGTGGAGAAGTGGGCAGAGTTACTTCAGGGGGCCTTGGATGTAAGTAGAAAAAAAAATCCCATTAAATTTTCCCATTGACAATGTGTGACTGGCCGTTCAAGTACTTTTAACAGTTGGATAGCCAAAAAACTCTCCCAGTTGAATCATTAATATAAAAATGTAACACTTGCACTGAAAAAACTCAGGTTTCTTGAAAAAAGGTTAAAGATACTAGACTGTTTACATAACAGATTAGTCAACTATTGAGTCCCAGTGTGCACTGCGTTTAAGATACATCCAATCATGAACCGTAAAATCCTGTTGCCCGTGCTGGTGAAGCTTTATAGCTACCTAAATTCTTCGCATGAAATAATTCAGCAGTAATTTTAACCAATACAACAAGAATTATGTATTGTTTTGTTCCTGACTGCCGGCACTGGTCAGAACTGCATTGTAGTACTTTCCTTTGCATTATTCTGTAAAGGAGTGGTGGATTATCCATAGTAACAACCATTGAGGCTCATGGTTACTGTAGTTTTTAACTACCAAACAGACTAAAAAACATGATTCCCATAAATAAAAAAAAAGTTGAAACCTTTATAACTGGCCATGAAATAACTTAATTATTGCTTAATCATCCAAGGGACTCCTGTGATTCTGTGTTGAGTATTGTTTTGGTCACTGTTACGCCCCCTAGTGGCCAGAGGACCAAGGCGCAACATTTATCACAACAGAACAAACCAAATGTGGTTGCAGTCTCACAAAACCACAACTTAAGCAGGAAGAACCACAACGTAAGCAGGAAGAACCACAACTTAAGAAATATTTAATACCAAAACACAGCAACACAGGGACATAGGGCGCTAATCAGTGGCACCAAATGAACTATAAACTGAAAAGAAAACCTCTCCCCCCTTAACAGGCGTCAAGCACCCCTAAATACATGGGTTGGTGCCCACCGCTAAACTAATGAAGAATAACATAAACAAACTACATGTAAAGTAAATATAGACCCCATGGTGTCTAAACTTACCAACTTACCCAAATGTCCCCTATGAGCTTAAACAAGAAAAGAAACAAAGAAAAACTAACCAACAAACAAACATAGGCTCATCAGAGGTAAACTAACTCAATCTTAAACAATCAAAAACAAGACAAACACAAAACCCAACCAACCAACCGCTCGCCTCCTGATACTGCCACTACCCAGGAGAATGAGAGGGAACAATGGAAAAGCTAGGACTATATATAGGAGGAGGAGCAGGGCGTGGCTAATTGGTGATACGGAACAGGTGTGTTGATAGACAGGGGATCCAAGCTGCAGCTTCTGTAAGAAAGGGAATTATGGGGACACAAGGAGGAGACAAAACCACAACACACCAGGGCACAGCAACACAGCCATACAACATGCAGGCCTGCATACACTAAACACAAAAACAATACGGGACGTAACACTCCCCCCCCATAAAGAGTCAGCCCACGGCTGATGACACCAACAACCCTACCTCCACTACCAGCCCATCCAACAACCAAAACTTAAACTCTAGAAAGGGCATCCGCAAACACATTGTCAGTGCCGTTCTTGTGCCGGATAACAAGGTTATATGTTTGCAGCATAACAGCCCAGCGCATTAAGCGCTGGTTATGGTTGTACATTTTATCCAAAAAGACAAGAGGGTTGTGGTCCGTAAAGACCACCACAGGCTCCGCACTGGAGCTAAGGTACACTTCAAAAAACTGGAGTGCCAGCAGCAGCACCAACGTCTCCTGTTCAATGGTCGAGTAGTGCCTTTGGCAACTGCTAAACTTCTTGGAGAAGTAACCAACGGGATGAACCAGACCATCCGCATCCATCTGTGTTAAAACTGCACCAGCTCCAAGGGAACTGGCATCTACCTCGAGAGAGAAAGGGGTAGAGAAATCAGGTGCACTGAGAACCGGGGCACTGCACAGGAGGGCCTTACAGCTCTCGAAAGCTAACTGGCACTCATCAGTCCATACAAACGGAACCAAGGGACTAGTCAAATCAGTCAGAAGTGCTGCCACTGTCGAAAAGTTCCGACAGAAACCCCTGTAATACCCTGACATCCCCAAAAACCGACGTAACTCACACCTAGTACTTGGCACAGGGAACGCAGCTATAGCCGCAACCTTGTCCTCTAGAGGGCGCACCTGACCCCTTCCCACCTGCTTACCCAAATATGTCACTGTTGCCTTCCCAAACTCGCATTTTGCCAAA
Source organism: Lampris incognitus (assembly GCF_029633865.1). Classification (NCBI taxonomy): domain Eukaryota; kingdom Metazoa; phylum Chordata; class Actinopteri; order Lampriformes; family Lampridae; genus Lampris; species Lampris incognitus. The sequence continues at coordinate 43,394,221 of NC_079219.1, forward strand.
TTGAGAGTGAGAGAGGCATCAGCCAGTCTCTGGAAAACCGTCTTCAAGGAAGACACATGGGCCGGCCAGTCAGACGAATACACCACCACATCATCCAAATACGAGGTGCAATTAGGCACACCCGCAAAAACGACATTCACCAGCCGCTGAAAGGTAGCGGGCGCATTTCTCATGCCAAATGCCATTACCGAGTACTGTAGAAAAGCGTCAGGGGTCACAAAGGCACTTATCCCCGCAGCTCGAGATGAAAGTGGCACTTGCCAATAGCCTTTCAACAAATCCAGTTTAGTTACATAGGAGGCGGAACCTATCGTATCAATACAGTCATCGACCCGAGGCATGGGAAAAGAATCAGGGACGGTGATTTTGTTTACCTTACGATAGTCCGTACAAAACCGAACAGTGGAGTCAGGTTTTGGTGCCAGCAAACAAGGAGAGCTCCACGGGCTGGTACTAGGCTGGACTAAATCATGTTCTAATAAATAAGCCACTTCCTTCTCCATCAGCGCTCTCTTCGCCACATTCACTCTGTACGGATGTTGTTTTATAGGCCATCTCCCACCCACATCTATGTCATGTTCCAGAACCGTAGTGCGAGTAGGCACATCTCCAAATAGACTGGGAAAATCAGAAATAAGTCTAACAAGGTCAGACTTCTGCTCATTACTCAAATGAGGCATCAGAGAAGGCAGATCCCTCAACATCTCCGAATTGCACAGCCGAGGGGTCTGTTGCTGGAGTTTACTCAACGCCAGGCCATCCTCATCCCACTCGGGAAGAGGAGCGCATATGATCTCGGTCGGCGCTGCAGTGACGGTCGTGAGCACCGCAGCAGGCATAGGCCCACTTTGCGCATCAGGAGACGTCTCGGATGCTCCATCACCTCTAGCGCAGCAGCGCTTCAACATGTCCAAATGACCCTGGCTTTCCGTCTTCGATCGGGAGCTCTAACTACATAGTACGTATCACTCAATTTCCTGTCAATGCGATACGGACCTGCGAACCGAGCATGTAGAGAAGAACCAGGGACTGGAAGCAAAACCAAAACTTCATCACCGGCCTGCAATGACCGCTGGACGGCCCCCTTGTCAAACCTGCGTTTCATACCGACTTGAGCATCAGAGAGACTTTCCCTAGCCATTTGACAGGCCTCATGCAGCCGCTCACGAAAGCGACTCACATAGGTCAGCACATTCTTTTTAACAGGCGAGCTCCCGCCCGTAATCTGGTCTTTCAAAACCTTCAGAGGCCCCCGGAAAGTATGGCCAACTACTAGTTCCGCGGGACTAAAACCCAGGGACTCTTGTATGGTCTCCCGCACTGCAAATAAAGCCAATGGGACCCCCTCGTCCCAGTCTCGCTCCGTCTCCATACAATACTTGCACAGGAAGGACTTAAATGTTTGATGCCAGCGCTCCAGCGTGCCCTGTGACTGAGGATGGTAAGCGCTGGATACCCGGTGCGTAATGGACAATGTTTTCATTACCTGTTCAAAAATGCCTGATAGGAAGTTAGTACCCAGATCAGTTTGTACTATTTTCGGCAGCCCAAATGTAGAAAAGAACTTGATCAGGGCTCTTACTACCGTCTGCGAGGTGATCGTCCTAATAGCAATAGCTTCCGAGTATCGGGTGGCAACGCACATTATTGTGAGCAAGAACTGGTTACCTGATTTGGTCTTCGGGAGAGGACCGACACAATCCACCAACACATGCTCAAAAGGCTCCCCTAATGCTGGAATAGGATGTAGGGGAGCAGGTGGAATCACTTGATTCGGTTTCCCCGTTACCTGACAATCATGGCAAGTGCAACAAAACCTAGCCACATCTTTTTTTAACCCTGGCCAGAAGAAATGCTTTAACACCCGGTCGTAGGTTTTCGTTACCCCCAAATGTCCAGCCCAGAGATGGTCATGCGCTAAGGACAGTATGGACTGGCGGAACGGAACCGGCACCACGACCTGGCACACAACACTCCATTCACAATCTGAGCGCAAAGCCCACCTCCGCATCAGAAGGTCATCCTCCATAAAATAAACCACCTCTTTCGTTTTAGCCGTCTCTGGAGTACGAGTCGTGGCAAAACATTTAGAGAGGCCATTATCTGCCTTCTGAGCTATAATGAGGTTTTCCCTCGTCATTGGTAGAGACTGTGACTCGGGAGGGGATTTAACGCACTCGGACTCATTTTTACATTTAACACTCTTCTCGAAAACATCCAGAGAAGGCACTAGGGGGGAGACAGTCCCCTCAGAGAACACCGGAGAGAATACGGTGTCGGCTAAGTCAATGTCAGGCAATCTCCGTGCCTGTGCACGAGTGACTGCACAAATAAGAAAAGTTTTGAGCCAGCGTATCTGGCTGCAGAACAACTGGGTGATCTAGAACCTCCACAACCGGAGCTACCCTGCCACCCGCAATGTCATTACCTAAAAAGAATGAAACACCTTTCAATGGTAGCGAGAAGCGCACACCCACCTTGTGAATACCACTGGCTAAACTGCAGGATAAGTGTATCTGGTGAAGAGGCACAGACTTGTACCCCATTTCAAAACTCTGCACCAACACACTAGACCCACATGAGGAGCCCTCAGAAAACGGTAACACGCCAGACAATATAAAAGACTGGGCAGCTCCGGTGTCGCGCAAAATGCGCACCGAACGCTGATCAGACTCATCTCCCGAGAGAGAAACCTTCCCGTCCAATAGGAACGGCTTAAACACAGGGTTCACTGGTGAGTCACAACCCCTCACCGGAAGAGTAGTCACTAATGACACCTCTTTTACGCGTTTGGTCTGCGCCATCTTTTGTTTTAAAATTGGGCAGTCTGGTTTTATGTGACCTACACAATGGCAAAAATAACACTCCCGCTCCTTATTGGAAGGGGTCGTGGGGCTGGGCAGACTTGACTGCGCTTTAAGTGGAGCAGGGGAATTAGACCAGCTCTTGTTGTCTTGGCGGGAAGCCCCAAACTCGTCAACGAGGATAGCAGCCTGAGCTAACGTGGTGACTTTCTGCTCATTAAGATACGTCACCATCCTGCTATTTTCCAAGTTGTTTTTAAAATCCTCGAGGAGGATTAGTTCAGATAATGCATCAAAGTCAGTGACTCTGCTAGCCTTGCACCAGTGCTTATACAGAGCTTCTTTTTCACGGGCGTACTCCACAAATGTTTTACCGGGTGGCTTTCGGTGATTTATAAACTTTTGTCTGTATGCCTCCGGCACCAGCTCATAAGCGCGGAGCACGATAGCTTTAATGGCGTCATATGACAAACTGTCATCCAGAGTGAGTGTGGCTATTACCTCCTGGGCTTTTCCTGTCAATTTGCACTGCAATAATAGCGCCCACACATCTCTCGGCCATTTCAGTACGTGAGCTACCTGCTCAAACGCACCGAAATAAGCGTCAACCTCATCCTCACAGAACTGAGGAACCAAAGTAATGTTTTTGGTCACATTAAAGGCTACTGAAGAATCCGCGCTACTATACTTGAGCGCACAGGGCTTCTCTGCTGAGGGGGAAGACTTCACAGCGGCCGCAGCAGCCTCCAACTCTATTCTTTTTAACCTCACCTCCTTCTCTGCAGCTATTTCTAACGCCATCCTGTGTCGAGACATCTCCATCTCTAACTCCAGTCTCCGGAGAGACAACAGATGGGTATATTCCCTCTCCTGTGCCTCACGCTGAAACTGATCCCGTGGTGAAGTGCGCCGTAACTCCTCACTTACACCAGTAGACGAAGGCATGGGGGAAAACCGTGCCATAAATGGCCTATCTGTCAATGCAGAAGCCCCGCCCAACATGGGCTTCCCAAACAACTCCCCCTTATCCTCCTCCCTCTCTTCCTCCCCTTCTCCCTCAGGGCCCTCATGGCCCTCCTTATAGACCTCCTCCGAGCCCACTATAGCAGCGGTCGGGAACCTATGGCTCGCGAGCCATATATGGCTCTTCCGGTGACGGCATATGGCTCCCAGACAATTTTGAGTTGAAAATTTTTTTTTTTTTCAAAAAAATCAGTTTGGAACTGATTTTAAAATACTTGTGATATTTCTTAATAATACTGTGTCATTTTAAAGTAAACAGAAATTAGTTTTGAAGATAAATTTCACGGGTCACGGGTCACCCGTGGGTCGGGTCGGGAACCAATGGCTCGCGAGCATGTCCGGGTCATTGTAAAGGTGAAGAAATCAATTTTATCAGATAGCCAACTAGTTTATCCGCTTCAACCCTTGTAACGGAAAAGATGGCGAAAAGAAAAAAAGACGATGATTACCGTGCATTCCAGGCTGCGTGGACAGAGGAATTTGCATTTGTGGAGAGAGCAGGATCTGCGGTATGTCTAATATGCAATGATAAAATTGCATCGATGAAACGGTCAAATATAAAGCGGCACTTCGATACGCACCATGCTTCATTTGCATCGAAATATCCAGCGGGGGACAGCAGGAAAAGGGTATGCGAGGAGCTACAGCGGAGAGTGCAGACGAGTCAGCAGCAACTACGTGTGTGGACCAAGCAAGGTGACGGGAATTCCGCTAGCTTTGCGGGGGCTTTGGCAACAGTAAGGAATGGAAAGTCATTCACAGATGGCGAGTATGCCAAAACATTCCTGCTTGATGTGGCCAATGAACTGTTTGATGACTTCCCAAATAAAGACAAGATAATCAAACGAATAAAAGACATGCCCCTGTCAGCAAGAACTGTGCACGATCGTAGCATCATGATGGCAAATCAAGTCGAGGAAACACAAATTAAGGACATAAACGCCGGGACATACTTTTCTCTCGCGTTAGATGAGTCAACAGACGTTAGCCATCTATCTCAGTGCAGTATCATTGCCAGGTATGCTGCAGGTGACACACTGCGTGAGGAAAGCTTGGCTGTTTTGCCAATGAAAGGGACAACAAGAGGAGAGGATTTATTCATGTCTTTCATGGAGTTTGCTAAAGAAAAAAAACTACCGATGGATAAACTTATTTCTGTCTGTACTGATGGTGCACCCTGTATGTTGGGGAAGAACAAAGGATTTGTAGCGCTTCTCCGTGAACATGAAAAGAGAGCCATCCTAAGTTTTCATTGCATCCTGCACCAGGAGGCGCTTTGCGCTCAGACGTGTGGCCAGGAGCTTGGCGAGGTGATGTCTCTGGTCATTCGAGTGGTCAACTTTATTGTTGCCCGAGCTTTAAATGATCGCCAGTTTAAAGCTCTGTTAGAAAAAGTTGGGAATCATTATCCCGGTCTGCTTTTACACAGCAACGTGCGTTGGTTGTCAAGGGGGAAGGTGCTCAGCCGTTTTGCAGCTTGCCTGAGTGAAATCCGGACTTTTCTTGAAATGAAAGGCGTCAAGCATCCTGAGCTAGACAACACTGACTGGCTCCTGCAGTTTCACTATCTCGTGGACATAACTGGCCATCTGAACCAGCTCAATGTGAAAATGCAAGGTATTGGAAATACAATCTCATCCCTTCAACAAGCAGTGTTTGCATTTGAAAGCAAGCTGGAAGTCTTTCTCAGGGACATTGAAACAGGTCGTCTTCTGCACTTTGAAAGACTGCAACAATTTAGAGATGCATGCTTAGCAAGTGACTCCACTCAACATCTGGATCTCCAGCAGCTAGCTGGCTTTACGTTCAATCTCCTGCAGTCATTCAAAGCACGTTTTGGAGAATTTCGTGCGCGCACTGGTCTTTTCAAGTTCATCACTCATCCACATGAGTGTGCAGTGGACAAAATCGACCTGACATGCATCCCCGGGGTCTCTATCGGAGACTTTGAGCTGGAAGTTGCTGACCTGAAGGCATCAGACATGTGGATGAGTAAGTTCAAGTCACTTAATGGAGAGTTGGAAAGTCTTGCGCGACAGGGAGCAGAGCTGGCGAGGGAACACAAGTGGACAGAAATTAAAAATCTTCAACCTGAAGACCAGCTGATTCTTAAAACTTGGAACGAGCTTTCTGTGACATACCACACAATGCAGCGTGTGAGTATTGCCGTATTGACCATGTTTGGCTCTACATATGCATGTGAGCAGTCATTCTCGCATATGAGGAACATTAAGACCAACCTACGCTCACGTTTAACTGATGGAAGCCTCAACGCCTGCATGAAGCTCAACCTCACCACGTATGAACCAGACTACAAGGCCATCAGCAAAACCATGCAGCACCAGAAGTCGCATTAAAAGTAAGAAATATTTAATTTATTATACGTTAAAAATACTATATGGCTCTCAATGAAATATATTTAGAAATATTTGGCTTTTATGGCTCTCCCAGTCAAAAAGGTTCCCGACCCCTGCACTATAGGGTCTTTCTCGGACCTAGGGGAGGGGGAAGGATCAGGGGACGCAGCATCGCCGGTGCCAAGCACCTGCTGTTCCACCAACCCATGAACCACTGCTTCCCGCAAAGCAGGTTTACTCAAACTCTTGGACATTGCCATCCCATAATGGGCGGCTATGGCATACAGGTCAACCTTCCTACAGCGGTCAATCAGGTCCGCCGATGGACTACTGATAAACTCATCCAGGCTGAATACACTCATGGTCAATACTACACAATCACTAATAGAACAGCACAAACAGCCAGCACCACCTACCCTCTGTCAGCCTAAACGTACGTGTGCACTACACACCAAAATATGGATCGAATCTGTTGTGGGTGAAAAGGATCAAATATATTAAATGTTATGCTCCCTAGTGGCCAGAGAACCAAGGCGCAACATTTACCACAACAGAACAAACCAAATGTGGGTGCAGCCTCACAAAACCACAACGTAAGCAGGAAGAACCACAACTTAAGAAATATTTATTTAATACCAAAACACAGCAACACAGGGCGCTAATCAGTGGCACCAAATGAACTATAAACTGAAAAGAAAACCTCTCCCCCCTTAACAGGCGTCAAGCGCCCCTAAATACATGGGTTGGTGCCCACCGCTAAACTAATGAAGAATAACATAAACCAGTTTAGACCCCAGGGTGTCTAAACTTACCAACTTACCCAAATGTCCCCTATGAGCTTAAACAAGAAAAGAAACAAAGAAAGACTAACCAACAAACAAACATAGGCTCATCAGAGGTAAACTAACTCATAATCTTAAACAATCAAAAACAAGACAAACACAAAACCCAACCAACCAACCGCTCGCCTCCTGATACTGCCACTACCCAGGAGAATGAGAGGGAACAATGGAAAAGCTAGGACTATATATAGGAGGAGGAGCAGGGCGTGGCTAATTGGTGATACGGAACAGGTGTGTTGATAGACAGGGGATCCAAGCTGCAGCTTCTGTAAGAAAGGGAATTATGGGGACACAAGGGGGAGACAAAACCACAACACACCAGGACAGAGCAACACAGCCATACAACATGCAGGCCCGCATACATTAAACACAAAAACAATACGGGACGTAACAGTCACCCTTAAAAGCAATTGCCAACAGATCGACTGAATGGGAAAAATTCTTATGAGAACAAGCGGCTCTGCCCACCTCAATTGTATTTAAGTGCCTGCTCATGTACAATTTTGACGTTTGGTAAAATCTCCTCTTTTAACTGTCATGTTATCTTTCGATTTCTGTCCAATTCATCTACTGGATTCCCCCCCCCCCTTTTTCTCCCCAACTGTACTTGACCAATTACCCCACTCTTCCAACTCGTCCCGGTTGCTGCTCCACCCCCTCTGCCAAGCCGGGGAGGGCTTTAGACTACCACGTGCCTCTGCCGGTACAGGTAGAGTTGCCAGCCACTTCTTTTCATCTGACAGTGAAGAATTTCACCAGGAGAACATAGCACGTGGGAGGATCACGCTATTCCCCTCAGTTCCCCCTCCCCCCTAAACAGGCGCCCCGACCGACCACAGAAGGCACTAGTGCAGCGACCAGGACACATACCCACATCCGGCTTCCCACCCACAGACATGGCCAATTGTGTCTGTAGGGACGCCCAACCAAGCCGCAGGTAACACAGGGATTCGAACCAAAGATCACCGTAATGGTAAGCAATGGAATAGACCACTACGTCACCCAGACGCCCTATCTAATGGAATTTTTAATCAATTATTTAAAGTAGCCTTTCTTTAAGAAGTTAGTAAAATGTTCAGATTAAAATTCAGCCATACAGAATAGGCTCCATTTTCATTTTTTTCATTCTCCAAAGGTAGAACGAGTAGGATTTGTCAGTTGCAGTTTGTAAACACAACTTTCAAAGTTGGCCCCTCCTCCCCGGCTCAAACTTCACCAGAAGCACGCGCCCCCTGACCGCAGTTGCCAGAACACATCCCAGTGTACAGGCCAACTCTGCATCGCTCTTCATCCTCACCCTTTCCTTCAGTGCTTGCCAGCGGGTGAAAACCAACTCCAGATTCACTCTCGTTTCAGAACGAGAAACACTTGGTGTTTCGCCTCGCCTCGCTATATTTGCATCTTGTTGGCGCCGTGTCCACCATTGTCATAGCTTCCTCTTGGATGCGTACTTACGATCTCGATCTGGCACTGGTCGCTATGTTTTTATACAGTCCCACTGTCCAATGTTAAGACCAAGAAAAATCCTATACACAGCAAAATAAGAAACGGGGTCTCTTGTATATACAGACACTGCCACACACGTCTAGTGGATCATAAGTAATGACTAAGAGGGATTACAGGGGCCCAGCGGTTAGCACTGTTGCCTCACAGCAAGAGGGTCCTGAGTTCAAGCCCCAGGCCGCCCCAGGTCGTTTCTGTGTGGAGGTTGCATGTTCGCCCCGTGTCTGCGTGGGTTTCCTCCGGGTGCTCCGGTTTCAAACAGACATGCATGTTAGGGTTAATACTCCTGCCTGTGCCCCTGACCAAGGCAATGGAAAGAAGAACTGGAGTTGGTCAACGGGGGCTGCAGCTGCCCACTGCTCCTATATAATAGGAAAGGGTAAATGCAGAAGACAAATTCATTGTAAGAATACAATGACAAATAAAGTGGCGTTCACTATTTTTACATGAGTCTATACATTGATTTTTAGGAAAGTCCTACTCGTTCTACCTTTTAAGCACAATTCTTCAAAATATTGCTCTGAAATCATTTGAGATTATTTTTTTGTTGTTTTTTTTGTTTTACTACTTTATTAATCCACCTTGGGGAAATTCTTCTGCATCTAACCCATCCTAGCTGTATAACCAGGAGCAGTGAGCAACCGCCGTGCAGTGCTGCCCGGGGACCAACTCCAGTTCTTCTTGCCATGCCTTGGTCAGGGGCACATCTTAACATGCATGTCTTTTTGATGGTGGGGGGAAAGCAGAGCACCTGGAGAAACCCCACCACAGACACGGGGGAGAACATGCAAACTCCGAGGGCTCTGGTTTCCCCCCACAGTCCAAAGACGTAGGTCAGGTGAATCGGCCAAACTAATTGTCCCTAGGTATGAAAGTGTGTGTGAGAGAGAGAGAGAGAGAGAGAGAGAGAGAGAGAGAGAGAGAGAGAGAGAGAGAGAGAGAGAGAGAGAGAGAGAGAGAGAGAGAGAGAGAGAGAGAGACTTGCGGCCTGCTGGGATAGGCTCCAGCATCCCCGCGACCCTGACAGCAGGATAAGCGGTTGGGGAAATGGATGGATGGGTGGGTTTGAAGTAGGATGAAAAAAGACATAGTCATGTTGGACACATGAGACCCAAAAAAGTAGACTGCGTAGCTCCGTGTAACAAACGCGGATTCTGCATTTCCCGTCTCTACGCAACAGAGGACCGACGGATGACCGCAGTTAACGCAGGTGAATTTAACCATTCTTAGGGAAGTGATTTCAACTTCTATTCACTGCTCGGTAACCAAACATATTTCCAAGACACTGGTTTTCAATCGGACAGTCCGGTTTTCAAATGAGTTTTCTATGTCCGGTCGGAGAAGTTAATCAGATGTCTCAATGTCCGGTACTTCTAACCAAAACTAGCCACAATGAATATGCTGCTCAGCTGAAGCAAAGACTAGTTTAAAGTCGTGTTTGATTCACACAAGCAAGGAGCGCGTGACAGGTTATTGATTTACGCATCGATAGCTCTCCGTGATTTCTTAGATCACGGACGGATATCGGAAACAAAACAATAACAACGTCAACAGCCTATACGTGAGTATTCAAAACATGGTGTTACTGTATATTATAACAGAAATTATAACTACTGTTTCCTATTTATTTATTTTATTCACACACATACATACACACACACGCACGCAGGCACACGCGCGCGGCACCGTATCTTTGGGGTGTTTGATAAGTCTTGCGTGAAAAGATGTGCCTCATGACCAATAATTCACAAACGCAGAAAATGTTCAATTTAGGAATAAAAATAAAATTCACAGAACGTAAACCTAAGAAAACGTGTTACTGTACTGGTGATAGTGTGCATTTAGCAGTAGTGGCAGTCAGAGCTGTTATTTTCAGAGTAACAGAAGGCTATGAAGAGCTGAGGACACATGAAGGGCAACATCTACCATAACACTCTTTAATGGCTGGCGAACAGCAAAGAGACGATCGACAAGCAGCGTTACCTTTCTCTGAGTCGTGGTGTGAACTGCAAACTCGTGAAGAGCCCGGGAGGTATGGTTTGAACTGAGTCAAGGAAATCTTCCCGTTTCAAAGCTACACTAAGATAATATCCGAGATTAACATGAGGCACGAAACGCCATTTAAGACACAGGGTAGTCGTTTAAACAACGCTTACATATACAAATACGCGGAATCTTTTCATTTTAACAGGGAAAAAAATCTACACAATCGTCAATAACCGTCGCTTGCGTAAACTCTGAAAATTCTTCTTCTTGTGTTTTCAAAGTGGTTAACACCCGTAAACCATTGCATTACCGCCATCTACTGAATCCAATTTGCAAAATGCGATTCCAAATTTAGAGCTTTCCACCAGTCTACTGAGACTGAATGTATCAGTAGCCCTGAATCTTTCAGAATATCGATTAAAATACTACACTTCCTACTCTGTTAAAGTCAGCACAGCAGGAAGCAAACTTTCTGCATTGCTTTATGTTTGCACCAGATACATTCACAAAGGCATCAAAAACGAGTGCCCAAATTTAGCCTAGAATCACCCCACTGTTACACCCTATTTTCAAGCCAATCTTGGCGATACATTGTTTTGCACTCGTTCCTATCTGCAAATGATGTCCGAATGTCAGAAGGACGTAGGCTTATAAATGAATAATCCGCGATAAATTCGTTCGAATTGGCTGGATCCAAAACAATCGGTTGAGACAACCATAGAAATGGGGAAAACACTGAAAATATCCCAACAGATCCAGTATGTACGATTTGGCTGCAAGGGCTAGTGAGCAACTCTTGCCCTGGCGCATACTGAACTGAAAAGAGGGTGTGAACGCGATGCAGAGTCTAACTCTAGGCCAGCAAGGTACAAATTTTCAGCATTAAAAAACAAATAGTGTTGCGATCACCTAATTAGAGAAATTCACAAACTCGCTGTTTAAGGTAAGCCAAAAGTTCTCTATCTCAAAGCTACTTGAGGGGATATTTTTATGTAACATACAAATATTCCCTCGAGTAGCGTTAAGATTTCAACATAAATATTTCAACATAAAATCATAACATCAAATAAAACTCAACATATTTCAACGTAAATTATTTTGAAATATGACCCTTTAACTGCTGTTAGTGTTCAAAATACCCCACCTCCAAGCCCCAATTAATTTTTTTTAAATTAAACTTTTGTCACATGGATTTGCCGATTTGCCTATTTGATGTCTGCTGAGCACTGTAATATTCCTGTAACCAATCATGTTATAGCTGATCCGACAGGATATGTATGACGTGTTATGTACTTGCGCAGGCAGTGGAAAAAAAAAGATTAGAGATTTCTGGAGTGAGGGTAATAAAAAGAAAATCAATTTGTTGAACACGTTTGAGAGATTTGTTGATACACAAATATTACATGGTTTCAGAAATAGCTGATCGAACTCACTACAAAGGAAAAGAAGATGTATTCTTGCAGTGTTCTGAGCCCTAGGATGGACTGGTATTCAACGAACCTACTGGACGCGTGGAGAAAGTTCCGGCAGCATGTCGAGCTAATGTTCTCAGGTCCACTAAGTTCGCAAAACGAATCAAGAAAATGCAGTTATCTACTACTATGGCTTGGAGAAAAGGGCCGAGGTGTTTTCAACACCTGGACAGTCACAGCTGACGAAGCTAAGTCACTGCAAACGTATTATGACAAAGAAGAGGAATACGTGTTCCCAAAGCAAACCCGATCTTTGCTAGGTACAAGTTCCACGACAAGATGCTACAGGTGGGTGTTTCAACTTGTAGTTTTTTTATTGAAGTTCCCACATACCAAATATTGCCATGGTAACCTGGTTAACATACTTCACCAGTAGGTATCACTAAAGACTAAGCATTAACATATGCCTGTAACGTCTCCTTTCCTTTAGCTTTGGAATGTAATGTAATCAAGTGCTTAAATGTAAACCATTTCTTTTAACTTCTCTAAGGTGCATGTAAACACTTCACCATTTAGAGACTACATAGCCTTACCAATCGCATTGCATTTTACCCTGTAAGAATACTGTATGAATTCTATGAATAAACTTTGAACTTGAACTTACACATTTATTAGAAATGGCACAGCATTTCATACTGCATTGTCTCCGTCCTATCACAATGTTTTTTTGTTTTGTTTTGTTTTTTTTAACGATGAATATGGAGTAGTCAAACAGTCTTTTGTGAACAGTTTATTTGTGTATGTGCTTACACCCTGGTGCCCATGTTCTCTCAATGTCACCTCAAAGTCACAAGTTCAGTCTTTGTAGTGACTGTGACAGGCGGCCATTATGTGAGTAGACGGCATGGCCTGTTGTGCCACTGGGTTTTCCTGGTGTCGAGCACCGACCTTGCGCTAATGAGCTTGGCGTGTGAGGAGGTTCCACCTCACCTGGTTCGCCCTGACCTGAAACATCCCTTGTATTGCCTGAGGTGGTCTTTCCGGTGACATGTCCCTGTTCAGGACTGCTCTGCTCAGGCATTCCCAACTGCTGTGTTTGGGTTGAGCGCTCTGCTACACGCATATCTACACGGTTGCGTCTGTAGAGTGTGCCATCAACATCCACCACAAATGAACGAGGAGTGACTTTCTGGAGCCATTGGCCCAGAGGTCATCATCCCATGCGATCACCAGGTAGAAGCCTCATTCTTATATGATCTCCCACATTCAGCGCTGGGAGGTCCCTGGCAGATCTGTCGTAGGTTGATTTTGCCATCTACCGTTTCCACCGCAACTACTCTGTCACTCCGACCACTACATGTGGTAGAAGCAAGCTGTCTGTGACTGGCAGAGAAGTTTTGAGCCTATGTGACATTAAGCATTGGGCTGCGCTGCTGTCTAACCCCTCTGTGGGTGTGTTACACCAGTAGAAGATGGCCATCCATGAATCTGTACCATCCAGTTTTGCTTGCTTGCAGAGACTTTACTATTTTCACGGCCGACTCAGCCTTGCCATTCGATTTTGGATGTCAGGGTGAGGATGTGATATGGGTAAAACCCTAGCTCGCTGCAAATCTCATGAATTGCTCACAAGCAAACTGCAGGCCATTATCAGTAATCACTCTGTCTGGCTGTTCATAACACGCAAACTGAGCTTTGCAGTGCGTGGTGAGCGTGTCGGCTGATAGATCTGGCAGCTGGTGAAATTATTATTCCCTGTAATCCGAGTAATGGTCTACTAGGATGAGAAAGTCTTTGCCAGCATATGAGTAGATATCCATGATCATCGTTTGCCATGGACATGCTGCTATCTCATGTGACATCATAGATTCCTTCTACGGGGTCCGTGCGTATTCATTGCATGTGGAGCAGTTCGCCACAGTCCTTTATTTCAGCTTTCATATTTGGCCAGAAGAGTGTATCCCTGGCCTGTCTGTAACAGGGCTCGCCACCAATGTGGCTGGTGTGTATGCGTTTGAGCAGTTCGGCTCTCAAGGCCTTTGGAATAACGATGCACTACCTTCTGTACAGTACCCCGTTTTGCACATTCAGCTAGCCCCTAATAGGCCAGTATTCCCGCACTGCCAATGGGATGTCCTCCTTGAAGTCAGGCCACCCACCAAAGATGACTGATTTCAGCTCTTGAAGTACATCATCCGTTTCTGTGTGCTGTGCTATTTGGTGGAATCTGAAGGCAGTAACATCCAGGTGCTGCGCTTGGTCAAGCTGTGAGTACTCTGTCTGAGTGCTGTCCATGGTACACATTGCATGTCGCAGGTATGGATTGTCTGACCCGTGGCACAGCGGTGTAGCCTTGCTTAAAGTGTCGAGGTTGTAACATTGCAGCTATATCAACACACCCTGGAGACATTTCGGTGCGCCCAGGAGGGGCTTTTTGAAAATGTTGATCAATGGTTTGTGGTCCGTTTCTTCAGTGACTGTTTCCCTGCCATATAAGTATTGGTGGAATCTCTGGCAGGTGAAAACAATGCTCAAGCACTCTTTCTCAATTTGAGCGTAGTTTTGCTTGGTCTGCATCAGTGTTCTCGAGGCAAAGGTCACAGGCTGCCTCCTTGCAACAAACAGCACCCCAGTCCAGTCGTGCTAGCGTCGTTCTGGATCGTAACAGGCTTTGTGACGTCATAGTACTTGAGAACAGGAGTGCTAGAGACCATCCGCTTTATTTCATGCACTGCATCCTCATGCTTGGGCAACCAATGCCATTCAGTGTCCTTATCCAGGAGCATGCGGAGTGGCTCACAGACCTCTGAGAGCTTGGCAGGCATTTGGCAAGGTATGTCACAAACCCAATGAAGTGTTGCACAGCCTTCACATCAGTGGGTGTCGGTATCTCCAACATAGCCCGTGTTTTCTCTGGGTTGATTTTCAGTCCTTCCAAGTACAGTATGTGGACGTGGAAGTGGAAAACTTGGAGTTTGAACTGCAGCTTGTGCTCACTCAGTCTGAGCTTCACGGCCCTGCATCACTCTATTCGAGCAAACAAGTTGTTGTCATGGTCCAGTTCCGCTTCTGCGTCCATGTCACCACATCCGACCACCAGGATGTCATCAGCTATTGATTCAATGCCAGCCAGACCTGATAGCAGTTCATGTTGCTTGGTCTGATAGATTGCTGGTGCCACTGAGATGCCAAACAAGAGTTTGAGCCATCTCATTCGGCCGCAGGGTATCCAGAAGGTCATCAGAGAGCTACTTTTGTCATCCAGCTTGCACTGTAGAAAGGCATCATGAGCATCCACCAGTGTGAATAAGCGAACCTTGGGCAGCTTGTACAACACGTCTTCCGGTGTTGGCATGTGGTAGTGAGACTTCAGCAATGCTCGATTTAGGGATTTTGGGTCAATGCAGAGTCTTATTTTTTATGGTTTCTGCTCAAACAGTGAGAAACAGAATGCATGAGGATGGTATGAGGGCCCGACGTCCACAATTGGGGCCTGTGCTCACAGCCCAACACCGTGCAGCCCGATTGACCTTTGCCAGAGAACATCTTGGTTGGCAGATTCGCCATTGGCGCCCTGTGCTCTTCACAGATGAGAGCAGGTTCACACTGAACACATGTGACAGACGTGAGAGAGTCTGGAGACGCTGTGGAGAACGTTCTGCTGCCTGCAACATCCTCCAGCATGACCGGTTTGGCGGTGGGTCAGTGATGGTCTGGGGAGGCATATCCTTGGAGGGCCGCACAGACCTCTACGTGCTAGCCAGAGGTACCATGACTGCCATTAGGTACCGGGATGAGATCCTCAGACCCATTGTCAGACCATATGCTGGTGCAGTGGGCCCTGGGTTCCTGCTCATGCATGACAATGCTCGTCCTCATGTGGCCAGAGTGTGTCAGCAGTTCCTGTATGTCGAGGGCATTGATGCTATGGACTGGCCTGCACGTTCCCCAGACCTGAATCCAATCGAGCACCTCTGGGACATCATGTCTCGTACCATCCGCCAACGCGATGTCGCACCACAGACTGTCCAGGAGTTGACCGATGCCCTGATCCAGGTCTGGGAGGAGATCCCTCAGGAGACCATCCGTCGTCTCATCAGGAGCATGCCCAGACGTTGTAGGGAGTGCATACAGGCACGTGGAGGCCACACACACTACTGAGCCTCATTTTGAATCGTCTTGAAGAATTTCCACAGAAGTTGGATCAGCCTATGTTCTCATTTTCCACTTTGATTTTGAGTATGATTCTGAATCCAGACCTTAATGGGCTAATGATTTTGATTTCCATTGATCATTCTTGGGTTATTTTGCTCTAAACACATTCCTCTGTCTAATAAATAAAGATTTTCAGCTGAAATATTTCATTCATCGAGGTCTATATTGTGTTTTTAGGTGTTCCCTTTATTTTTTTGAGCAGTGTACTTGGGGTCAACTGTCCAAAGTAACGGGGAGTGCAGTAGAGAGGTGAAGAAGAGATTGCAGGCAGGGTGGAGTGGGTGGAGAAGAGTGTCAGGAGTGATTTGCGACAGAAGGGTACCAGCAAGAGATACAGGGAAGGTTTACAATATGGTTGTGAGACCAGCTATGTTATATGGTTTGGAGACAGTGGCACTGACGAAAAGACGAGGCGGAGCTGGAGGTGGCAGAGTTGAAGATGCTAAGATTTTCACTGGGAGTGACAAAGAAGGACAGGATTAGGAATGATTATATTAGAGGGGCCGCTCAAGTTGGACGGTTTGGAGACAAAGCAAGAGAGACAAAATTGAGATGGCTTGGACATGTGTGGGGGAGAGATGCTGCGTATATTGGGAGAAGGATGCTGAATATGGAGCTGCCAGGAAAGAGGAAAAGAGGAAAACCAAAGAGGGGGTTTATGGACGTGGTGAGAGAGGACATGCAGGTGGCTGGTGTGACAGAGGAAGATGCAGAAGACAGGAAGAAATGGAAACGGATGATCCGCTGTGGCGACCCCTAACGGGAGCAGCTGAAAGTAGTAGTAGTAGTAGTAGTAGTAGTAGTAGTAGTAGTAGTAGATGTAATTAAAGACTCAGCATTAACATATGCATGTAACAGTGGGTGAGGCTTTTGAGCATTTTGTAACTGAGCTAAAGTTACTTGTTAAAGACTGCAACTATGCTAATAGTGATGAAATGGTCCAGGATAAAATTGTTTTTGCAACCAGCTCATCAAAAGTGCGTGAAAAGTTACTTGCCCACGAACCAGATTTGACTTTAGAGAAAGGCATTGAAATTGCTAGATTGCATGAGTTAGCACAGGAACAGATCAGAACGATGGGTGGCAGCCGCGCCAGTGACGATACGTGCCATAAATAAGAAGCCCAAAAGAAATGAAACAGTAAGCCACAGTCAGGGGCAATATGTCAAGGGATATGATGACCACAAAAAACACAGTAATAAGTGTAATAAACCCATTTGGTGTTTATTGTTAAAATAATCCAATGTCCAGTCTTAGGATGTTTGTTTTGTTAACTTTTACTTAGCATAACTCAAGCACTACATTCACGTATCACAGTCGTCGTTCTGCCCACGTCCAACCCCCTTTATGGCTATCCCACTCTGCTTTACGTCACTCACACTGTCGCAATCAAGCATACCATTACATCTCCCCCTTTAAATTCTTTCCCCTCTCACCATAGTGCAACTGCTCAACATTTTAACTAACAGTGACGCATATTCTGTCTCACTACAAAACATTAAGTAACCCGAACTAGAACATTACATTTCTGTTACTGAGTTTTAGGGTTCCTATTGGCTACTTTTACTTTTCTATAACTCTTTTTGGAACTCTTTTCACTTTACAGAACAATAAGTAACCACTCATTAGTTTACAGTTTTCTGTGGCACTCTTTTTTTCCCCTTCACATTTCAAAACCAAGAACTTACGGTATTTCAACGGCCAATGTCTTGCCCCATACCCCCCCCTTTCTCATTATTTACCTTTTAAATTTTTTTCACAAGTCCAGTCTCTTGACTGGTTTACTGACTCTGCCAGACCTAGTCCGTATCAGTCCATCAGTGTCTTTGGGTTTACACCCGCTCAGGACAGGAGGACCATTCTTTGGCCTTACCAGGGTGTCCGACGGCTGGTCTGGGCTAAGTATGGGTGTGGTATCTGGCACCGTTGATCCTTCAGTGGGCACCGCCTAGAGGTGGCACCTGTTACGGCAGAGTGTAGCTCCCTGCTCCGTCTCAATGAGGTAGGACCTCGGTATGACACTCTCATTGGTCACTACTGTGGTTGTAAGCCAGTACTTTTGGTTGCCCAGCTCGGTGAGAGCATGGACCCCTGGCTGTAAGGAAGTTAGGCATCTCACCCCGTAACGTTGGTTGTAATAGTGTGCTTGTTTTCCTTTTTCCGCATCCTTGGCCTTGATGTGCTGCCTACTCGGCCACTTGGGTAGCAGGTTGCTGTCGAGAATAGGCAGGGTTGTTCGGATCTTCCGGTCCATTAAGAGTTCTGCAGGGCTAGCACCTGTGCTGTTGCATGGAGTGGATCTATAGCACATGAGTACTAGAAGAGGGTCTTTTTGTTTTAAGATCCTTTTCACTGTTTGCACAGCCCTTTCAGCGTGCCCGTTTCCCTGGGGATGTTATGGGCTGGAGGTTATGGGTTGGAAGTCAAGCTTGCGCACTAATTCTTTGAATTCCACACTAGCGAACTGTGGCCCATTGTCACTATCTCTCTCCTCTGCAATTCCATACCGGGCAAACATAGCCTTTAACTTTGTGGCCATTAGAGCACTGGTGGTCGTGGGCATGTGCAGTATTTTTATATACCGTGAATAGTAATCTGAGATGACCAGGTAACTCGGCTTATTGTGTTCACACAAGTCTATTCCTATTCTATTCCAAGGTCTATCTGGAAGGGGTGTGGAGATTAGAGGTTTTCTGGACTGCCCTCTTCTCAGTTCCTGACATGACGGGCAAGATAAGACCTTGTTTTTGATTTGGGATGATATCCCGGGCCACCATACCGAGGTGTTTGCTTGATCCCTGCATTTAGTCAAGCCCTGATGGCTATCATGTATTTGGTCTAATATGTCTGCGCTCAACGTTTCCGGAATGACTATTCTGTTACCCCTCGTCACCAACCCATTGTGTACTGACAGTTCATTTCTCATGGGGGAAAACTCTCTAACAGTCGGGTGTGTTTTACATATGTGTTCTGGCCATCCAGACTGTATGTACCTGATTAGGGCTTGTAGCTTGTCATCTGCTGCTGTGGCTGCTCTGATGCTGTCCATCTTCTGCTCTGTAGCTGGCATACCATCAATGATGGCTGCGACATAGCACACTACATCCATGTGTGTGTCTTCGCTGTTGTCTCTCAAGGGGCTCCTGGATAGGGTGTCCGCCATGACCAGGGTCCTGCCGGGTGCATACCCCGCTTTGGGGTTAAACCTCATCAGCCACATTAGCAACCTCTAGCAGCGGATGGGTACGTTGTCCAGCTCCTTGGAGTTCATCAGTGGGACTCGGGGTTTGTGATCAACTTCACACTTGCCAGACACTCTTTCTCAATCTGAGCATTGACATTGGGGGCAGTATGCCATGGCCTTCCAGTCCTCGCCGTGGAGCTGCATCAGCACACCACCAACCACGTAGCTGCTTGCATCTGGAGAGACTGCTGTGGGCATGTGGGCATCGTAATATGTCAGGGTAGGTGAGGTTGTGAGGAGTACTTTGATCTGTTGGAACGCTAACTGTTGCGCTGGACCCCACGTCCACGCAGACTTGGACTTGAGCAGTTCATATAGCGGTTGGCCCACAGTGGCGAGGTTGGGGATGTGTTTTCCCAAGTAGTTCACCATACCAAGGACCCTCTTGAGCTCCTGAACATTCTCGGATTGGGAGAGCTCATTGATGGCTGACACTTAGGCTGGGTTAGGCTGCACACCATCTACGTCAATCTCGTGGCCCAGAAAGTGTAGCCTTCTCTGTCTCAGTGCACAGTTTTCAGCATTCAATTTCAGCCCAGCAGACTCCAGCCTCTCCATGACCCTCTGTAGGTACTGGTTGTGCTCTGCTATGTCCCTCCCGTGAACAATGATGTCATCCATCAGCCCTGCAGCCCTTCCAGTGTTTCTACCATTTTCCGCTGGAACATATTTCTGGGGCACTGCTAATGCCGAAAGGGAGCCATTCAAAGCAATATCTGGCAAAAGGGGTGATAAAATTTGTTAGCCTCTGACTGTCTTCATCGAGCGGTGTTATGGTACAGCCGCGACACGCCCACAACTGGAGCTTGCCACTGCAGTAGCACAAAGTGAAAGGAACAGAGAGAAAAACATACACAGAGCTGATATGGAAAAAGAGGCGAGTAAACTGGCAGCTATGCTTACTGAGCCGGTTCGGGACCCCCCCAAGGACGTCTCCTCTCAGTGGTCCAAATAATGCAGTCTCAGCACCTGTGAGCGGCCAGTCCTGGTCATGTGGATGGTGTTCAAGTTTCTTGTCTTTTGGTGGAGAGAGAGGTGTGTAGAAAATGCTGTTGCTTCTGCCAAGCGTGTGCCATACAGTTCCCTAACTCTTTCCCTATCTTGTGCCCACTGGCGGTGACCAATTATCAATCAGCCCTTCCCGCCAAACGAATGGGCAGGATGTGACGCCACACTCAGGAAACCTGCTGCACTGGGATTTGTAGTTTCTTCCCTTTGAACTTCTCAAGCGTCACACAGCGTACAACACATAATAATAAGTATAGCCGTGGCATCGCATGTTTACAATCAGCTCTGCACAAAAAATAGACCGGAAGTGGAAAGAAAGACCCCAAAACATATCCGTAACAGTCCCTTCCCCTTTATAAGAGAAAAAACAAAAAATCTAAAGATACATATACAAAGATGTTTTTTTTCCTCTCTCTCACTTTTTTCCCCTTTTTATAGTAAAGCATTTTATACATTTTCTTAAAATTCCTGGTCTTCCTTCATTAAACCTAGAACTACAAAAATTGCCTACTGGAGACCTAAACCACAAAAGTCTTTTAGAGACAAATGTAGCACTATATATAGACAAATATTTACATGAAGAGATTAGGCGAAGTTAGTTGATTAGTTGTTGATTAATTGTTGATTAGTTGTGTTATTTATGGCACAAAAGCCCGTATGTAATGACAGAATAGGTAATGAATTCTATTCAAAGACGGCTAGTCTTATTGGTCATTGCCTTAATAAATTGGTCCCCTGCCTTTATGAGAACAGCTTTCCTTCACCGAACTATCTTGGATACTGCATGCGAGGTTCACCCTCTGGACAAAGTGTCCGCTATGACATTCAGCTTCCCCAGCAGGTGTTGGATCACCAGGTTGTAGGGTTGTAAGACCAAACTTCATCTAAATAGCCTCTGGTTCTTCCCTTTAAACTTCTCAATGAAGACAAGGGGATTATGGTCTGTATAAACCAATAACTTCTTCTGACTACCTGCCACGTAGAACTTAAAGTGCTGTATGGCTAATACCAGGGCTAATGCCTCCTTTTCAATGGTTGAATAGCGTTGCTTATGACGGTTCAATTTTTTAGAGTAATAGGCTATGGGCTTCTCTGCTAGTAATCCCGAATTGAGTAAGCGAGCAGATACTGGTTTCAGGGGTTTGGGACCGTCCTTCCCCCCAATCAGGCTCACCACTTGCCACGGTTACTACCAGACACACAGCGCTTTCAGCATCCCGCTCAAAGTAGGGTTTGAGCAGGTTAATGTGGCACAACCTTGTTTTCTTCCTACGCTCTGGGGTGCTAGCGACGTAGTTGCACTCACCCACACGCTTGACCACAGTATAGGGGCCACATAATTTTAGCTCTAACTTAGGCTGATTCATTGGCAACAATACCAGCACTTTATCACCCTCTGCAAAGGTACACTGTACAACTTTCTTGTCATACTGCTGTTTCCTTTTGCCCTTCACTGCCTGCAGATTCTGCCTAGCCACTGCACAAGCTGGCTGTAGTCTGTCTTTAAATGTGGCTACATACTGCAGTATGTCATTCTGAGGAGTTCACTGGAGCAACCTCTCCTTCATCATCTTCAGTGGTCCTTGGACCTCATGTCCGTAGACTAACTCAGATGGACTGAAACCTGTAGACTCATTAGTGGCATCCCTAATGGTGAATAACAGAAAAGGCATAGCCATATCCTAGTCCTCAGGGAACTCCATGCAATAGGCTTTTATCATAGTCTTGAGTGTTTGATGGCACCGCTCTATTGCACCCTGGGACTGTGGGTGCTAGGCAGATGACATCACCCGCTTAATGCCTAACTGGCAGACAACTTCCTGAAACAGACTTGATGTGAAATTGGTGCCTCGATCATGCTGAATTTCCTTCGGCAGCCCTACCCAAGAGAAAAACTGTAACAGGGCTTCTACTACAGGTCTGGTTCTGATGTTGCATAATGGCACTGCCTCTGGAAATCGGGTACCCACGTCCATGATTAGGTACTCGTTCCCCTTCTTAGTTCTGGGGAGGGGGCCAACACAATCAATCATTACCCTGGAAAACGGCTCCTCCATGACCGGAGGGGGACTCAATGGTGCAACTGGAAGTTTGGTTGGTCTTTCCCCCTAGCTGACGCATGTGGCAGGAGCTATAGTAATTAATCACATCCTTACATACATCCGGCCAATAAAAATGGCGCATAACCTTATCTTGCGTCTTCCGGATACCAAGATGGCTGGCCCAAGCACTTTCATGGGCCAAGTGCATCGCCTCTCTCGTGAAGCTACTGGGTAACACCACCTGTGAGAGTACTGTCCAGTGTTCATCAGCTGGACGGTGCAGTGGGCACTACTTTCGCATTAGAACATCATGATGTAAATAGTACTCTGTGGCTACCTCTTGGCTTTCTTTGAATGACATAGCTGCTTTCCTGAGGGCCACTGTAGAGGGCTCCTTACACTGAGCTTTAACCAGAGCTTCTCGAGTAAAGTGACTGCCTTGCTCCATTCCAGCCAACTCAGCCAAAAATCAGTCCGACAGGTCGACAGGAGATTCCTCTGCCTGAGCCTCCCATAGCTCCCTGGGACCGTGACTCAGATCTGGTCACGACAAAGGCAGGGGAAACTTCAGGGTGCTCTTTCTCTAAGGCTATGGTTTGTGGTGCTTCGCATGGCTGTTCCTGCACAATAGGGGTAACAATTTCACTCTGAACTACCTCTGCCGGAGCGTCTTCGGGGTCACTTGGGCGCACCCAAGTGCTTGAGGTCATTACCTAAACTGAAGGTAATACCTTTTACTGGGAGAGTGTCTATAACTCCCACAGTCACTACCTTAGCCACCAGCTCAGTTTTTATAAAAAAAAGAAAATCTGTGCTTAGGAGCGGGAACATAACTGTCACCAACCCACTTGACCACAACCGGCACCCCAGAGGCGGTGGACGGCGGTAAATCCAACACTCCTTTCAGAAGTAGTGAATGAGCTGCTCTAGAATCTCTAACCACCTTAACTGGGACCTCCAGACCATCTCCAGACACTGCAACTGTACCTTGAGATACAAAACCCGTGTAATATTTTGATATTTCTTCCTCAGAGGGATTCATAAACTCACTAGTTTCCAGTACTTGAGGCAAAACACCTACACAGGCTATGGCCTTACTAGCCTCCTTGTGCTGCAACCTCTGGCAAACAGACTCCGTGGGACCGGGTTTTTTTTTTTTTACAATAAAAGCAATAAACCTCAGTTCGAGGAGGTCGCTCAACTCTTCTTGACTCAGGAGGAGGAGAGATGCATTCACACTTAACCTGGACCCGTCGGGGTCGGTCAGAAAACTTCTTAAAGTCAGAAGCATTTTTCCCTGCCGCACCAGGATCTCGTTCAGCTTCTCTATCTTGTCTGAAAGATCTTACTCTATCAGACATGCTACAGTGAGTTGCCTCATATTGGTCGGCTAATGTGGCTGCTTTTCTGAGATCTGTCTCGTCCAACTCATGAAGATACATATATTTCTAAGGGCTGGGGCACACACTTTTTAAACTGTTCCATTAGCACAAGTGCACAGACGCCTTCAAAAGTGGAGGTCCCAGTAGAGGCCAGCTACCTGCCAAACACCAACTCCAGTCTCTTAGCTAACTCCAGAAAAGATTCATCACTTTTCCTTTTTAGGCACTGGAACTGCTGGCGGTACGCTTCTGGAACTAACTCATACGCCGCTAGCACATTTTTCTTTACCACACCATAATCCTTATTTTGCGTGGCATCTAAAGCGACGTATGCTTCCAGACCTTTCCCTTGCAAACTCCCCTGAATCAGCAATGTCCAATTGTCCCGTGACCATTTCATCTCCTCAGCAACCTTCTCAAAGGCTTCAAAGAAAACACCTACTTCGGTTACATTGAACTTGGGTATTAGCCTCAGACAACTAGTGGGATCAAAGTGGCTTTCTGGGACCTGCCGCAAAGCAGGGTCCTGAGACAGCACTTTGCCTCTTTCTAGAGCCAGGCGGGTTTGCTCAGTCTTTTACTCCTCCTCTTTTAATTTAATCCGGAGCTTCTCTCTTTCTAGCGCAATTCTCTCCATTTCCACCTTCCTATTCTCCTCTTCCTGCTTGAACATGGCTGCCTCTTCCTTCTCTGGATCAGGTAGATTCAGGCGATCCCCAGTAAGCTGCACAGTCTCACTCACTTTTGTTCTAGACCCAGTTTTTATCTCATAATATTGGGCTACAGCCCCCAATTGTTCCTTCTTCAACCTGAAGAGCTCACTGTGCTGCTAACTCTCAAACAAGCCCCGCAGCTGAGGCGAGGATGAACAGGACGTCACTCAATGGTCGAAAATTTCTTTATTTTTAACCAACAGGTTACGAACCTTGAAAAAGAAAACACACAAAATACAAACATACATCATTCAAGTACCCTCAACTCAAAACTAACACACAATACAACTCACTCACTCCCGCAATCACTCACCAGTCCGTCCTCGTCCCGTCATACTAAAGAGTCCCCGCTCCGAAGCTGCACCTGTAATATTTGCTAGTAATATTTGATTTGCTAATGTCCCTTACGGCTTTCCGTAGCGCCACAACAAAGTCACGTGATGTACGTAACAACGTCAGTCGGAATCCGGTCGATGAATAAACACCCAGCACGAGAGAAGTCGTCCTTGCTTTATTAATGTTATAAGTTAACATAGCCAGAGGGCACAGATCATTACATGGTGTCAGAGTAGCGGAGTTTAAATACCCAATATGGATTCGTACGGCGTTCCAGCTCCACGGATGGACTGGGAATCGGCGAACTTACCTGAAGCATGGAGACGATTTCGACAAACAACGGAGCTAATGTTCACGGGCCCCCTGCGCGGGAAGAATGAAGAGGAGAAATGCAGCTACCTCCTGCTCTGGATAGGGGAAAAAGGGCGCGATGTGCACAACACTTGGACACTCAGCGGAGAACAAGCCAAGAAGCTAGAAACGTACTACGATAAGTACACTGAGTACATCACCCCCAAAGCAAACCCGATTTATGCCAGATATAAATTTCATGAAAAGATGCAGGGAGAGAGTGAATCCTTCGAACAATTTATAACTGAGCTAAAGCTCCTAGTCAAAGACTGTGGCTACCCAAATGCCGACGAGATGGTCAGGGACCGCATCGTGTTTGCCACCAACTCACCCAGAGTGAGAGAAAAGCTACTTAGCCAGGGAGCTGAGCTAACGCTAGAAAAAGCCATAGATGTAGCCCGCTCACACGAGCTAGCAAAGCAACAGCTAAAGTTTATGGGCCAGGGCAGCACACATGAAACGGTGCACGCAATAGGCAGAAAGACTTACAAACCGAACGCACCCAAAGCAGCTAACGCTAACTTCAGACAAAGGGACGTTAGCACCGCCGCCAGGGCGTGTAGCTATTGTGGAGGGCTACACGGCGCTAAAGCCACTTGCCCAGCTAAGGGTAAACAATGCATTAAATGCAAGAAGCTCAATCATTTTGCTAAAGTATGCAAGTCTAGCTCCCAGGGACAGACAAAGTACTACCGCGGCACAGTACATGCCGTCGGAGAGAACCCAGAAGAGTGCACCACTGACAGAGAACAGGAAGAACTGTACTTCGACAACATTACAGTGGAGAGCACCGCTGTGGGAGAACAGACAGAGCTGTACATAGACTGCATCTCAATAGAGAACAACGGAAAAAGCAACGAGCAGGCTTACGTAGAGGTTGGAATTGGCACACCTCCACAGAAGGTAAAGTTTAAACTAGACACTGGGGCACAGGCCAATACTATTCCCACCAACCTGTTCCAGGCGCTGTTCAAAAATGTGACACTGAAACCAGCAATACACAGACTCACTGAATATGGAGGAGGCGCGCTGAGCGTGAAAGGCACATGCAAACTCAAATGTAAGTACAGAGACAATGCAATGATGCTGGACTTTTACGTCATTGACACAAACGCCCCACCAGTCATGGCAATGAAAACATGCCGTGACCTAAACTTGGTAAAAATAGTGATGGCTGTGAGCGAGGAAAACAATGTCACATCACAGAGCATAATGGATGAGTATGCAGATGTTTTCCAGGGAATAGGAGAGTTCCCAGGCGAGTGCACCTTCCGCGTCACACCAGATGCAACGCCGGTCGTCTGCCCGCCACGCAGAATCCCCATCGCCCTACGCAGCAAACTGAGGGACGAGCTTGACAGCATGGAGAAAGGCGGCATAATCTGTAAGGTAACAGAACCCACAGAATGGGTGAACGCACTCGTCATTGTTGAGAAGCCAAAGACAGGCAAACTTAGAGTGTGTTTAGACCCCAGAGCTCTTAACAAAGTGATACAACGACCTCACTATCCCCTCCCCACGCTGGAGGACGCCACCACAAAGCTCGCTGGAGCTGAGTACTTTAGCGTGTTAGACGCGCGGTCAGGCTATTGGGCCATCAAACTGAGCACTGAATCCTCAATGTTGACGACATTTAACACAGTGTTTGGCAGGTATCGTTTCCTCAGACTGCCATTCGGAATCGTGTCCGCTCAAGACGAGTTCCAGAGACGCGTGGATGAAACATATGAAGGATTGGACGGTGTGACGGCCATAGTGGACGACATACTAGTGTTCGGCAAGACTAAAGAGGAACATGACCAGCGTCTCAGAGCGATGCTGAAGCGCACAAGGGAGCGAGGGGTGCGGCTCAACCCCGACAAGTGTCACATATGCGTGTCCGAGGTAAGCTACTTCGGCCACACGCTCTCACACGAAGGCATCAAACCAGACCCACACAAGGTGAAGGCGGTCAAGGACATGCAACCCCCACAGAACAAAGCAGAGCTGGAGACAGTCCTCGGCATGATCAACTACCTCGCCAGATTTGCTCCACACCTCTCACAGATAAACTCACCCCTCAGACAGCTTCTGAAACAGGACAGTGAGTTTGTGTGGGATGCAGTCCACGACAAGGCGTTCCAAGAGATGAAGAATCTCATTACACAGCACCCAGGTCCAGTACTCTCATATTTCGACCCGCAGAAAGAGCTGCGACTCCAAGTGGATGCATCCAAAAGTGGCCTTGGGGCTGTCATGCTCCAAGATGGCAAACCAATTGCCTATGCGTCCAAGTCACTCAACAGCACTGAAGAAAACTACGCACAGATAGAGAAGGAGCTCTACGCTGTGGTCTTCGGCTGCAAGAGGTTCCACGAGTACATGTATGGACGAAAAGTGATTGTGGAGTCAGACCACAAGCCTCTGGAGGCAATACTAAAAAAGCCACTGGCAGCAGCACCACCCCGGCTGCAACGGATGATCCTGGCGCTCCAAAAATACGACATCCAAATCATCCACCGCCCCGGTAAGGACATACCGGTGGCCGACACACTGTCACGCAAGTCAATAGAACACCACGACAGTGACCTACAGGAAGGGATGGAGGCCCAAGTGCACACAGTCCTCAGCAACATCCCTGTGAGCGACACAAGACTCACAGAAATCAAGCAGGAAACAGCGCAAGATCCACAGCTCACCGCACTCAGACGAGCCACACTCACTGGCTGGCCAGACACAAAGAAAAAGTGCCCGCCCAGCATCCAGGAATACTGGAACCACAGAGCAGAAATCTCAGAAATGGACGGTATCCTGTTCAAAGGTGAGAGAATCATTGTCCCCCAAAAGCTTCGCAAGGACATGATACAGCGCATCCATGCCAGCCACCTTGGCGTGGAAAAAAGCAAATGCCGAGCAAGAGACTTACTGTTCTGGCCTGGCATGGGGAAACAGATCGAGGATGCGGTAGCAGACTGCAGCATATGCCAAGAACGGCGCAGCGCAAATGCAAAGGAACCAATGATGTCACACGCCATACCCGAGCGGCCGTGGCAAGTGATAGGCACAGACCTATTCACATGGAACTCACAGGACTTCATAGTCACTGTGGACTACTACTCCAGATTCTTCGAGCTAGAAAGACTTTACAGCTGCACCTCATCTGCCGTCATCATGAAGCTGAAAGCAGCAATGGCTCGACACGGAATCCCCGAGACTATCATCAGCGACAACGGTCCGTGCTACAGCTCTGGTGAGTTCCGCAACTTCTCACAGACATGGGGTTTCTCACACACCACCACAAGCCCCCACTACCCACAGAGCAACGGCCTCTCCGAGAAGACTGTCCAGACGGCCAAACGCATCCTGGACAAAGCCAAAGCTGAGAACAAAGACCCCTACATGAGCTTACTGGAGTATCGCAACACACCGGTGGACAACCTGAAATCACCGGCACAGCTACTGATGAGTCGGAGGCTGCGGTCCATTCTCCCATCAACAGCAAAACACCTGCAGCCACAGATCGCCAGTCAGGAGGATGTTCACAAAAGGAGAGAGGTATGTCAACAGCGCCAGCAGGCATACTACAACCGAACAGCCAAACCTCTGCCCCACCTGCCCGCAGGCACACCAATCCGCTTCCGGCAGGAGGATGGATACTGGAGACCTGCAACTGTGGAAAGACCAGCGAACACAGAGAGGAGCTACCACATCCAAACCAAAGAAGGTCAGATCTACCAACGCAACCGTCAACACCTGCGACAAAGCAGAGTGAACACTCACACTACACACACACACACTTCACAGCAGACTGTTACCAGCGCTAACAACAACACACAAGCCCATCAGCAAGAGCATGCTGAACCTCCAGACACGAACAATCAGCGACAACCAGACACACAGCCTGGTTACACCACGAGGTCAGGTCGCACGATCAAACCAAGACAAATCCTTGACTTATGAATGTTAAAAAAAGATAATTTTACACCAACCTGTACTATACCTGCTATGTTTTGAAAAGAAATATTTACAGCGTTCACTTACCTTGTGTACCTACCTGCTGTTTGCAGTTACCAGTAATGAAATGAAAAAAAAAGATGAAATGTTATTACGGTGTCACATTTAGACAGTGAAGGAAATGTTTTACACTACTTTGTTGCAGTCCAGTTATATAAGAGTTCCACTTTCATATTCTTTCTTATTAAGATTGTATTCGCTTATAAACGTGCTCAACGTGGTCTGTATCTCTGCAGAGAAAGCAGCACTTTTCAGAAAAAGGGAGATGTAATATTTGCTAGTAATATTTGATTTGCTAATGTCCCTTACGGCTTTCCGTAGCGCCACAACAAAGTCACGTGATGTACGTAACAACGTCAGTCGGAATCCGGTCGATGAATAAACACCCAGCACGAGAGAAGTCGTCCTTGCTTTATTAATGTTATAAGTTAACATAGCCAGAGGGCACAGATCATTACAGCACCAACCTTCCCGACGTCACCCCCAGAACGCAAACCAGCCAATCACAGCAGCTCCCCAACTGAGACCCCGGATGCACGCATCTCTCGCCAATTCGGCTCTTAAGCACGACGTCACGACGCGACGTCACGTGTGGGCGGGGTTATACTTCCGGTGCCTTGGGGAATCTCACTGCATTATTTTCCACTCAAAACAATATGTCTGAACCCGTAAATATATTTACATTAACGTCTTTTTTTAAAGACGAACCTCTCAGGGTGAAAAAGGGTCTCAATGCTTTCAATTCAGATAGAGTTGTGAACGTAAATGTTTCAGGGGGCATTATAAAAGGCAAGGTACAGGCTTCCATGAAACAGAAAGTTTATCAGGTTGAGGTGAGTGAGCTAACAGGGTTAGCTAGCGTTAGCTTGGTAATGTTGGGTATTCTGGCTTCTGATGTTATATCCCACGTTTACTGGCGATTCATAAGCCTTGGATAAAGACTGCCAGTGCTTTATTTTGTCGGTAGATAATTGTTTTCCGACGTTTGACTTGTTAAAATAACTCTGACGTTCTTGGATCCAAGGCTAGCTTTTCATGTGTCTAGCTCCAGAATGGCTATGATCGTACATACTGTAACGCTGTAAAGGTTTAATGAATTTAAAATACATATTAGGAATTAATGAAATATAGACTTACATGTAAGATCACAGCCATTTTAGGGCTACCATGTGTGCTACGATCTGTTTCTTATTAACGTTATAGGCCACGTTGGATACAGGTCAGCTGGGCACCAGGAAATCTCTGGGCACCTTGATGTAAAATGTTCTATTTTGTCCAAAATGTTTGGAAACATGTAATATTAGAAGAACGGTCTTAACCACATGAACCCCAGCATTCATTTAGTCATCCTCAGACGAGTTTGCCAAGGGTTTTAATTAAATTTAATTAATCAAATTAATCAAATTTAAACCTTTGTGCGTATTTAAGGACTGTGGGGCACAACTCTTCACAGCTCTTGAACCATTCTTAGTCTGTTCCCTCCTAGACCAGTTTGCCATGTGTGACCCTACAGTAGCGCAAGGCTACAGACAACATAGCTCTCGGGATTCATGGGGTCACTCAAACCTCTCCACCACGTTAAGGTGATGGTTCGAGGAGAGCATAACATAATAACATAAAACACAAGACACTTAGTTAGAGCCCTGAAGGACTCTGTCCAACCATATGGGTTGGATAAGTGGTTAAGTAATGTAAAGTATACATGATGTGAACATGCACGGTACATCATTATCATTTAAATATGCAAATTTGCATATTTAAATGTTGTATTCATCATATGGTGATCCTCTTCTTTACGTTGACAGTAGTTTTTGCACTATGCATTTTGTTACTAATGTTGATGTTTTGCATTTTATACTTTTTACAGTGACATTAGTTTTTGCACTATGCATTTTGTTACAAATGTGTTTTGATTAAAAAAATCAAGCAGTGTTCTTAATTCAGTATTACTTTATTAAAAGTATAAATACATGAATCTGATTCTGCTTACATTTATTCAAGTCATTTCATGCTATTTCCCGAAGAATTGGTGTTTGTAGGTTGGTAAGACACGCGCACACTTTCAGTATTTTGTTTATGTTTTTAGTGAACTGATATGGGATATTGTCCAAAATGTTGAACAATTTCAACCTCTGAATGGAGTGCTCCACATGGATCCTAGCACTGGATATGAGTTTGTTTTTCTTAACTTCTTCTTGTGTGAACTGTCCATTAACAAGGAAAGACGGGATGTTGAGTGAAACCCCTTCTGGCAAGATGTCCCGGATTGTGAAGCCTTTATCTGCCATCACCATGTCTCCTGGGCATAGATGATTGAGAACTCCAGAATCTAATGTAATAGCCTTGTCTGAGGCACTTCCACCATAATAGTCACTGACAAATGTTATCACTCCATTAGGAGCCACACCTATTAAGGCTTTGTGTGTTGTGTGGTCCGTTTTTTGTACTGGCTCCATAAATGATTCTGTTTGTCAAGCCTCTCTGTCCTGGAGACTGCTAACTCTGTGCAATCGAGCACAATCCTACAGTTAGGAAATGGACGGAAACACTCTGGCAACGATGCCTGGTTCTTCTCTATGGAGGGGATGTTGTTCTCAAGCATACCAACATATAAAATGTCATACAGGGCACTGACAATGGTGATAAAAATGTTGGTAACTGTGGCTGTACTGCAATTAAACCTGGTTGCAAGGTCTTCATGACCAGAATTAAGTTTGAGCTTCATCAAAGTCAGTAGCAACTGATCGACTAGTGGCATAGACTGGACTGTCCAATTCGAATGATATTGTAGCTCAAACTTAGATAAGAGTGCTTCCAAAACCAGGACGGTAGCAACATCTGGTAAGCCAGTGAAATATTTTACTTTGACACGATTGGAAGATATTTGGCTGAAGGAAAAGGTCTGTTTTTGTTTCTCCAATTCTCTTTTCAATTTTTCATTCTCTCTTCTCAACATGTCAACCTCTATCTCTAGCAGCGCAACACTGTTAAAAGGGTTGTCTGAAGTACGAGGGGTGTCTGCGGTTGGGTTGTCTGAAGTACTAGGGGTGTCTGCGGTTGGGTTGTCTGAAGTACCAGGGGTGTCTGCGGTTGGGTTGTCTGAAGTATTAGGGGTGTCTGCGGTTGGGTTGTCTGAAGTACTAGGGGTGTCTGCGGTTGGGTTGTCTGAAGTACTAGGGGTGTCTGCGGTTGGGTTGTCTGAAGTACTAGGGGTCTCTGCGGTTGGGTTGTCTGAAGTACTAGGGGGCTCTGCGGTTGCAATGTCAGAATTTTGTAATTCAAGTTCATTTGTCCCTTCTTCACCACTGGGAGGGAGTGGTACTGTTTTTCTCTTCTTGTGTGGAAGGCTGAGGTGGCCTGGGAAAGTCTTCCCCTCGTTCCAAGCAAAACGTGATGGGCCAGCAGCTTTGCCATTTGGAAAATGCCAACTGCACACCCTTGAGCAGGGGCTTGGTGTAAAGCCATCACGCCTGTAAAAAAAAAAAAGAATGAGAGATTTAGAAATGATTGGCAATGAAAACTTGAAGCTGCATTGTAACTTATCGTCTGCCCTGGATTTGAACAATTAAAGTAGCATTCTTTAACTTTTTTCGATAAAAAATAAAGTTGATTTTGGTCAAGATTAACCACTATCTTTCACTGAAGGAGGTAACACTGTACTAATTCAGCCTATTTCCCATTCATGAAATCTTCAGCATCTGCTACAATGCCCATTTTTGTGTCTGTGTCTGGTTAGACACAGTCACAAACATGTGGTGGCAATATGGTGGTGGCAATATGGTGCTCCACGCCATGCTTGGCCACCGCTGATGAGAACGTAGGTGTGGTGAGGTCAGGGAACTCTGCGAGCAGTCGTTGATACGTATCTCCGACGGCGAGCATGTTTGACAGGCCGAGCGTCCCTGCACCTCCCAGTGTGCACGGGTATGTAGCGAAAGTGACAGCATCGATCAAGTGACAGTTCGTAACATCCACCAGCAGCCTGAAGGCACACAGGAAGTCCGCGCCCAGGAGGGGAACCGACACCGCGGCCATAACGAAGTCCCAGCCGAAACGCCGCCCGCCGAAACACACCTCCACATACCTGGTGCCGTAGGTATGTATGGGTGTGCCGTTCGCGGCATCCATCGGGGGGCCTTGTCCACCGGCCATGGTGTCCGCGGCATATGCAGACAGGATACTACGCTGAGCGCCCGAATCGACCAGCAGCCGCCGGCCAGATAAGGCGTCCTTGATAAACAACAGCCTGCTGTTCTCGCCGCCGGCCCTGGCGTTTCCCTGGACGCTGCAGCTGCAAGGAGGGCTGTCTGTCGAGTGACCCATCCTGAACCCAGACTAGTTGGGGTCCAGGAGGTTGTTCTGGTGGAGGTACAAAGAAAGTTGGTTAAAGACAGCACGTTAGAAAGTTTTTGATAGAAAGGGTAGAAGGGAAACTGGTCTGTAGTTTTTGACATCAGAGGGGTTAAGTGATGGTTTCTTGAGAAGGGGGGTGACTCTAGCAGTCTTGAAGGCAGATGGAAAGCATCCTGCCTGGAGGGAGGTGTTGATGAGGTGTGTTAGATAGGGAAGGAGTTCAGGTGCTATAGACTGAAGAAGAGGGGAGGGGACCGGGTCAAGGGAGCATGTGGTGGGGCGACTGGATGTGATGAGGTTTAGAACCTCGTCGGGGGAGAGGGGAGTGAGGTGGGATATGGTGGGACGTGGAGAGGTGAAGGAGGGTGCAGAGGGTGGGATAGTGCAAGCAGCACTAACCGGGTGTTGAGAAAAGGAGGATCTGATGTCATTTACCTTCTTGTCAAAGAAGTTAAAGTAAAGAAGCATATGCTAACAGACGTGTGTCTTCGAGCGGTCCCTTAGCATCACCACATATTGGCGACGATTGGCTGTGAATGTGAACCCAATGCCGCCTTTCCTCATGTCTCCAGGTGAACCTTCGATAAGCTTTTCAAGCTGGCTACGTGCTTTTGAAAATTGTCTGCTAGCTTCGGCGGAGAACATGTCAGAAGCGAGAATGCGTGCGCTTCTCATCCTGAATCGTCTATCTTAGGAAAAGATAGGGACGAGGCACGGGACAGTATTTTGTTTAACAGTATATAGGGATATACGGTATCGTTTGCAAAATACAGTGTCTCGGGCACGATACAGTATCAAGGAACAGTAAGAAACGTTTGATATCGTGTCCACCAAGACCTAGCTCAGGGGAGTTAGGCGCCTGTTTAGGGAAACAGGGACAGGTACGGTATAGTATCAGGGCGTAATAGTACATCCGGATACAGTATCTAAATCCTCCAGCCTGAAGGATAATAAGCTTGTAGATAAAAGCCTGGACCTGGTTGAGCCCTAAACCGGTCCGCAGTCTTGTAAAACCAACGGAGGGGCCGGGCTGCATTCCAGGTTGACTCTCGCTGAGGGACGTGTGACCCATGACACCCAATAGGGGAGAGTGCCTGTGGACGCCCCTTCTGAAGGCTGGAGAGAAACAGCGGAAAGACGACAAGGTTATCCGAGCCAGCCCTTTAAGCCTGTGTGACCCACATAAACTCCGGGACGGAGCCAGCGCCTGACCTCTAAAAGGAAAAAAAAAAACTTCTCTCCACAATACTGTAGGACCTATGAGTCAGGCCCCTTATAGATAACACACTAGTATAAATGATAACAGGGGAGGAGGAAACAAAAATAAACGACCAGACAAGATTAAGAGTAGAAACTCTTTGGAGTCTTTGTGATTTTGTTCTGTATAATAATATGGAGATGAGTGCAAGTTAAGATGGAAGAGTAAAATAAACAAAAGGCATTACAGGAGAATAGATAGCTGAGGGATTAATTGAAGGAAAGAATAGAGAAAAACTGTCGATAAAAACAAAAGTATTTAGAGACCATTTCTGGAAAGAACAGTTTTATTCTGACGTGAAATCCTAAGTGATGAAAATAAGTGATCACTGTTACAGAATCTTACTATATTAAGAGGGATAGCTCAACTTGAACAAGAGTAGCCAAAATTCCTTTCGAGTGCATTATTAAATTATTTGTGGAAGCCCCACAAGGAAAGGACCTGTATTAGAGAAAATAATAACAACAGGGTGTGGATCGTTGACGGGAGATTTATTGTTGATGGGAGAAGTCTTCTCCTATACCTAAAACAACCAGAAATTGGCTATGAAGCACAAATAGGGGTGACTGGAGCATTGTTGGCATATCTAGTTGTGACAATTACAGTAGAAACACGAACAGTTAATTGACTAAGATCTGAAGACAGGATTTGCATATTAAGAAACAGTGCCTGCTGTAACAGTGAAACGAATAAGAGATTTATTCAAGATAGAAAACAGAGGAGACGATACAGTGAGACGTGAGGGCCCCAAACTAGGGACAATGGCAACCCCTCGAACAGCAGAAAGCATACTGCTGACGCAACACCCGCTGCTGCAAGATCAGATTAAAGATGTAAACAAGAGATGGCATCGAAGAACAAGCGGCTCTGCCACTCCGTGGCCAGAGAAAGGCACTTTTGATCTGAGCATGTGTGAGGAAATGGAGACGCTGATAAAAAACCATAAACCAAAAGAAAAATATCAGAAGAGAAAACAGAAAAGACAAGAAGAATTAGAAATAATAAGAATGTATAGGGAGCAAGGGGAAAAATTATGTAACAAATACAGGGGATTACTGAGAAAAAAAGAAGGTCAGGTGTCTCCACCACCATACAGTTCCCATATGATGTTAACCGGGGCACAAACTAAGAAATTCACATTTAAAGGGAAGGCCACTGAGGAAGAGAATAATGAGGAGCCATTCCTTTGGTCAGGAGAAAGTAGATAGAAAGATACCGTAAGTAGTCAGAAAGATACCGTAAGTAGGCAGAAAGATACCGTAAGTAGACAGAGAGATGCCGTAAGTAGACAGAAAGATACCGTAAGTAGACAGAGAGAGATGCCGTAAGGGGTAAGAGAGGACTTGAAAAGAGCAGAGAGGAAATAAGGGGGAGAGAAATGAGAGCAGTGAGGCAGCTGAAAGCTGTCTATATATGGAGGAGTGTTACCGACAGGAAATAAAAAAGCTGGAGGAGGAGTTACGAATGCAACAGGAGTATGTTATGAGGGAAGCAGAGGAGATAGCAGAACTAAAGCAGATAAGGTTCAGAGGAGAGAAAGGGACTCCCTATAGGGTGAAAAACGGCTGCACCGCTGGGACCCTGACCGGCTCATTTACATTCACCCCAGAGGAGGGGAGGGGGAGAGCGGGTGGAGCGGGGACTGGGCTGTTGGGACCCCTCTGCCTGGAGTCTTCATTCTCTCAAGGAGTGGGGGAAAGTGATGTTATGGCTCCTATATTGGTAAAAGGGAGAGTCATGCAGTACACTCCATGGACATTAATGGACATGAGTGGTCTTATTAACAAGCTCTTTGACCTGCATGAGGGAGCAGAAAAATGAATACAAGCCTTGCAACATCATCCAATGGTCATATATCAACAACCTCCCTATCCAAGAGAAGGATACCAAGGGTGGTGGGGTAGAGGACACTCAGGACCATCCCGAGGAAGGAGGCCAGGAAGAAAACCCAACAATGGACCAAGGGCCTGCTGGGGATGCAGACAGATGGGACATCTGAGAAACGAATGCCCCACACAACCATGGCCACAAGCACCGCAGCAGGACATGAGACCCCCCTTGGGAACCTGTCAATGTTTGGCAGGGCCCTAACCAGGCGTACTAGGGATGCCCAGGGGATTTAATGGGGGGGGGGGGTCAGCTGCCCATGCTCTCAAGCGGAGCTGATAGTGAACCAATGCTGCAGGTTCAAACTGAAGGCAAAAATACACCAATGATGACAGATACAGGGGCCGCCTACACCTGTGTCTCGCGATCCTGTGCCTCTCATCTCCCCCAGTCTGGACAATTTGTCAAGACGGTTGGATTCTCGGGTAAGGTGCAGCTGATTCCCACCACAGCACCTGTATCCCTAGCTGTGAATAATCAAGAAATACACATCCTTATACTAATATCAGATAGCACTCCAGTCAATCTATTAGGGAGAGATGCATTGTGCAAGTTAGGATGTAGAATCTCATGCACATCAGACGGAATTTACATAAGCAACAAAGCCTTGCAGATGCCAGTGCTAGGAACAGGCAGCACAGCAACTGTATTTTGGTTAGGACAGATGCAGCAGGAGATGCAGGAAGTAGTAAACAAATTGCTACCCTTTATTGGGGCACAGATACCACAGGCAGTCGTCCCCTCTCTGGACTACCATTGCACCCTGCAATACCATGAACAAAGCAATGAAAGGCTTAATGACAAATGGATAAAAGAGCAACCACCTAATGTGCAGATTAACGCTGCAGCCATAATAATTGGGAAACAAGGTGCAGCTATACAAATTGAAACAAATCTGTATCTCAAAACCCAGGTCAAAATGCTCCATGCTACTCCCCATATTTCATTATTGATAAATCCAGACTATGAGTCAAAACACTTGGGACCAATGGTGTTGGAGGCACAGTCCAAGAAATGGGAAAAAACGGAAAATCCCAATGTCTGGCATGGCTTAGATAAAAACTTCATCAAGGTGATGATCTCCATGTCGGCAAGTAAGAAGACTGATGGTTCACCCATACAGCATCATGAGCAAGTCATAGCACTAATAGAGGTGATGATGTGGCCAAAACAAATAACAATTATAAAATGCAAAGCGCACAAAAAAGACAAATCTAAAGAAACAGTTGGAAACAATGCTGCAGACGAGGCCACCAAAAGGGCTTCAATCTCATCAGTCACAGCACAATTGGCATTAACAGCAGAAATGACAACAGAAATCACAGAAAAGGATATTGTTGATATCCAAGCAGCGGCATCAGATGTGGAGCGGTTGCTATGGCAACAAAGGAGGGCTTCCCAAGATTCACAGGGCATATGGAGAAATCATGAAGGTCTCCTGGATGCAACA
This sequence comes from Lampris incognitus, assembly GCF_029633865.1. NCBI lineage: Eukaryota > Metazoa > Chordata > Actinopteri > Lampriformes > Lampridae > Lampris > Lampris incognitus. The sequence goes on from NC_079219.1 coordinate 43,432,380, forward strand.
GTTGACCTACTCACCCTAGTGATTTAAGATGTGGATGGTATTGACCATTGTGCAATGGGGAAGGTACTAAGAAAAATAGCACAAATGGGATTCTGGTCACCAAAATTACAAACACAGGTCGATGCAGTACTAGGACATTGCCAAATCTGCATAAAAAACACTGTTAGAAAAGGTATAACTACCCCAATTGGACACATCTCTATTCCGGAGGGACCATTCAAACACATCACAACGGATTTCGTAGACATGATAAAGCCGATTCAGGGAAAAAGATTAATTCTCGTAGTGGAAGATCGATTCAGTAGATGGGTAGAAGCCACTCCAGCCAAACATCAGAGTGCTGACACGGTCATAAAATTTTTATGTAGAGAAGTAATCCCTAGATTTGGGATACCATCCTTGATAAGCTCAGACAATGGTAAGGCCTTTGTACAGAAAACTATTAAAGGAATGTATCAGAAGTTAGGGATAAAGCAAAGGCTAGGATGTATTTACCACCCTCAATCGCAAGGGATGGTGGAAAGGGGGAATAGAACAATAAAAGCCAAGCTAAATAAGATATATGCTGATACTAAACTAAACTGGGTAGATGACCTATATGCTTTAATAGCAATAGGTCCCAGACTAACTGCAAACGCAACAAACCCCACATGAAATGCTAACGGGCCAGCCCATGCCTACACCGCTGTATAGATGCATGCAAAAGGGACCTAACTTAGGGGTATTGGAAGATTAAATAAAATTTTATGTGAAGCAATTGTTTAATGTCCATCAAGTTATCTATCAACAGGAAAAGAGTAAGGAGAAGGAGTGGTTTACAGACCAGGTCCCAAACCAGATCCAGCCAGGTGGCGACGTCTACGTGAGGGTCCTCAGGAGGAAGTGGAACACCCCGAGACGAGAAGGATGATATTGAGTGGACAACTGTACAATAAGACAACTGTAGAATAGGACTCAGTTTCTCAAAACACGTCAGTGACAGGGTAAAAGACCCGGCTGACCAGCATTATGGAAAATATACCACTCAACACTGGGATTGGACCTGTTAAATGGCAACTCCCACAAACTAGTTATTGTGAAGATGAAATTTTATGTTAACCTCTCCCCTGTGCTTTCTGATATCCACAAGCAGGTTAAAGCAGTCTTTCCCCCGCCAGCATCCAGACCACTACCTGACTTGAGGCCAGGGGACTGGATAGTGGTGAAGGACCTAAGAAGAAAGGATTGGAAGCAACGGAGGTGGACTAGGCCATTCCAGATCTTATTGGCAACAGAACCAGCAGAGATAGAAGACGACACAACAACACCCGACACACAGAAAGGGAACTGATCTGTCCCCCGTTTTGTAACTGGTGCACAGGGAAGGGTGAGAAACTGCACTAGGCGCTCTCGTTTTCCTAAGCTCAAGCAGTTCTCCGACAATATCTTTGGTAGCTGGTAGAATTAATTCTTCTCCAGTTGTGTGCGGTTTCTTAGCACGGGCAATGTGGTATGAAGCCAAAAAAGGATGCCTTCAATGCCCGTTAAGAGACCGTAGCTTGCTGCCCGATAGTAGCCGACTGCCTGGCAAGATGTTATTCTTTTTGTTTGAAAACTTCTGCTGATTTGTCGGCCTCTGACGGGTGCTTTTGCTTCCAAGTGTCGTTCAAGTTTAGACGGCTTCAAACACTCATTCGAGAGGGTCTCGAGGCAGTGAACACATTTAGGAATATCATGTTCCACTGGGGACTGGGGTTCGCGCCCCGCTCTCGTCAGATCCGACTATGGCCGGACTCGATGAAGCAGCAATCATTGGCAACGCTGTCTTCGAGAGGGGGCGGAGTCGGCTTGTGTTCGTCACGTGAATGCGTCTCTGTGTGTGTCGGAAAAAACAGTGGTTCGGCCTGGAGTCGCCTTGTGGGGGGAAAGTGGGGAGGCGTCTCCTTCGAGACTGCCGGCCGGAGAGATGCAGTTGGCGAACGCATGCAGTACGAGGGTGGGTGTTTGAATTAAAATAGGGATCGATTGGCCACTAAATTGGGAGAAAAAAGGGAAAAATCAGAAATAAATTTTAGAAAAAGGAATATCATGTCCATTTTTACGTGCGGATGTAAAGCCATACTTTATGTACGCTTGGTCGTATCGTCGCGTTTTAGTTGGCCAGGAGTTCCGTGTTCGTGCATTTTTTGCAGCTGAGCTGCTGCCTCCAGACTGCTCATTGCTGCCTCCAGTCTGCTCGTCTGACGTTTTTCTCTGCAAAAATTTCTCCATTATTTTAAGCGAGCACCAGCTAACTAGGTAAATTCCAAGGCCACAGTAAAAAGCTAACATTAGCTCACTAGCGCAAGCAGCAGTCGTAAGCTAACTTGTGATTTGATTAACACGCTCGGGCAGCAGTTAGCAGCTAAACGTAATGCTTTGACTGACAGGCAGATGGTTAGTTATTTATTGACTGCGATTGAAAGAAGGGCGTGGCAAAGACCTCATTTGGGTATGGAAGGATTTATAACAATTGATATTTTATTTTAAACCGGCACAATAAAATTATGAATTGAATTTGAATTGAAATATTTAATTTAATTTTTATTATTAGTTTTTTTTAACTGCATTTTTCATTTTCCTCTCCCGGACCCCCGCGGCCTCCACTTTGAAACCTGAAGTGCTAACAGACGTGTGTCTTCGAGTGGTCCCTTAGCATCACCACACTCTGCCGTATTTATTGTATTTGTATTTGGATTTATACAAGTTTTTTTTTTATTTCGAGCTACATTGAATTGAAACGGCTGTTCCCTCCAAAAAAAAACCCTCTCCCACCCACAGAGTTAAAGTGGGACGTTGTGAACCCTTTACCCTTTTATCTATTCATATTTTTACTATCTGAATAAAGACCCTAAAATTATATTTGAATGTCCCGTGTGTAATTCCCCCGGCTTCAAATTTTGGTACCAGGAGTGGGGTCCCTATTCCGATAGTTCGGAAAAATTTTGTGAATGCAGCTTCAAATAAATAACACGGTAGTGATGAAAAGTGGCCCAGCTGTCCCCTTGAAATATAGGAAGCAGTGCCTGGTGTGTCAGAGAAGATCCTATGTTTATGTTCTTCGAGAACGTCACATTTTGCCATTTAGTTGTGATTTTGATGAAGATGGGAGATCTGCTGATGATTTTATCGAAGAGGTTGAACGTGTTTTACGTGCAAGAAATCAATCTGCCCCAGAACAGTTTGATTTTGTCATGTCCCTCCTAAAAGAGCCAACCTTAAAGGTGTGTTTGAGAAATGATGCTAGAACTGATCAGATAAGTGACCTAGCTATTTAACTATCTCAAGGAAGCCTTTGGGGACAAACGTAGTGCTTCTCAGTCCTGAAGAGCTTTTATAGCTGTAAACTGAGGGAAGGTGAGAACATACGTGACTTTTCTCATGCTTTGTCACAAGCCCTAAACTTAGTGCAGAAACAAAGTCCCGGTTCTGTGGCTAATGGAAAGTGATACTCAGGGTGTTATGCTCGCGCACCAGCACCCGATCCGTGTGGCGAAACCCAAGGCAGACAGACACAGGATGACTTCGAAATCCAAAAAGGGCGGTTTTACTGGGGGAGGGGAATGTATGGTGCAAAAGCGTTCTGTTAGTGGGATGTGTGAATAAATTATGTGTGGTGTCCAGTGGTTGCGTGTATAACTATGTGTGAGTGTTCTTAGCCTATGTGTGGTGCGGTATGTAAATGACAAGGGGGTGTTGAAATAATGTGCGTGCACCTGGCGAGAAAGTCCAGTCCGTGATCCAAGAGGGGTTGTCCGAGGAAGTCCGGGTCCGAGATCCGGGAAGTCGAGTCCGAAAGGAGGGGTCCAGGTACAGGGACACGGGGGGAGATCGCTGGAGGGGGCCAGGGAAAAACGTGAAGGTCGCTGGGGACGAGGGATACGCGGGGAGCCGTGGAAGTCGCGGAGGGAGAGTCGCAGGGTTCAGTACGTCGCAGCACGGAATGGTGTTCTGGGAGATTTCTTGTAGAGGGTTGCCTGATTGCCACAGGTGTGCCTGATGGATGATGGCAAACACCTCGTGCAGTGCAGCGCTCGTCTCCTCAGAGCGCGAGCCGAGCGCTCGGATGTTTCCGGCACGTCCGAGCTGGGGGATTGGCTTGAACGTGCCGGGGAGGCAGCTCGGGGCGGTGTAACCACAACAGGACCCCCCCTCCTACGGGAGACACCGGGCGACCGTCCGATGGCGTTGGGGTGGGCCCGATAGAACTCCTCCAGGAGTGCGGGGTCGGTCAGGTAGGACCGGGGAACCCAGCTGCGGTCCTCGGGCCCATAGCCAACCCAGTCCACCAGGTATTGGTACCCACGCCCCCGGCGGCGTACGGCGAGCAGCCGGTCGACATCCCAGACCATGTCACCACCGTCTAGGACCCTGGGGGGTAGAGGAGCTTGGACAGGGGGAGACAGGGGGCTGGAGGTTACCGGTTTGAGGCGTGAAACATGGAAGACGGGATGGATCTTGAGTGAGGTAGGGAGATGGAGACGCACCGCCGATGGGTTGACGATGCGGTCGATGGTGTAGGGACCGACGTAGCGGGGAGCCAGCTTCCGGTTGAGGGTAGGGAGGGGCAGGTCCCGGGCCAGGAGCCATTCCCTCTGGCCAGGTCGATAGGCTGGGGCTGGCACTCTCCGCCGGTGGGCGCTGCGCCGGGCCCGCTCTGTAGCTCGCAACACAGCGGCCCGGGCGGTCTTCCAAACGCGCCGACATCGGCGGAGATGGGCCCTCGTGGACGGGACCGCCACCTCCAACTCCTGAAGGGGCAACAGAGGGGGTTGATAGCCAAGGGAACACTCGAAGGGGGACAAACTGGTAGCCGAACTCTCCATGGAGTTGAGCGAGTACTCCACCCAGGGCAGGTACTTGCTCCAGGAGGCGGGGTTGCTGGTGGTAACGCAACGCAAAGCCGCCTCCAGGACTTGATTGGCCCGCTCCGCCTGCCCATTGGTCTGGGGGTGATACCCGCAGGAGAGGCTGACCATGGCCCCAATCCCCTTACAGAAGTCCTGCCACAGCTTAGAAGTGAACTGGGGACCACAGTCAGAGACAATGTCCAGGGGAATCCCATGGGGTCGGACAACGTGGGAGACGAGAAGGTCCACCGTCTCGGCTGCAGAGGGGAGTTTGGTGAGGGCAACAAAGTGGACGGCCTTGGAAAACTGGTCGACAATGGTCAGAATGGTGCCATTGCCTTGGGACACGGGGAGGCCAGTTACGAAGTCCAAGGCAATGTGGGACCAAGGTCGGCCGGGGACAGGAAGGAGGCGCAGGAGACCTGCTGGAGGGCGATGGAGAGCCTTGCTGCGGGCGCAGGTGGTGCAGGCAGCCACGAACTCCCTGGTGTCTGCCTCCATGGTGGGCCACCAGAAACCCCTGCGGATGAAGGCCGCCGTTCGGTGGACACCAGGGTGGCAGGCAAAACGGCTGGAGTGGCCCCACTCCAGCACCTGGGGTCGGACAGAGGGAGGCACAAATAGCCGGTTCCGGGGTCCATTGCCTGGGTCGGGCTGGGCGTACTGGGCCCTTCTCACCACCGATTCGATGGCCCAGGTGACGACACCCACCACCCGGGCCGGGGGAAGGATGGTGTCTGGGGCGTCAGGGGACCCCTCTGGAAACAGACGGGAGAGGGCGCCTGCCCTGATGTTCTTGGTGCCCGGGCGGTAGGTGAGGGTGAAGTCGAACTGGCTGAAGAAGAGAGCCCAGTGCGCCTGCCTGGGGTTGAGCCTCTTAGCCGTCCGCACGTAGATCAGGTTCTTGTGATCGGACCATACAATGAACGGCTGCCCTGCTCCCTCCAGCCAGTGTCTCCACTCCTCTATGGCAGCGTGGACAGCCGGCAATTCCCTATTGCCGATGTCATAGTTCTTCTCTGCAGGGCTGAAACACCGGGAGAAGAAGGCGCACGGGTGGATCTTCTGGTCCTCCTCCGAACGCTGGGAGAGGACGGCTCCGATGCCCGTGTCCGATGCGTCCACCTCCACGATGAACTGCCTGGACGGGTCCTGGTGGGTGAGCACCGGAGCCGTGGTGAACAGCCTCTTCAGGGCCGAGAAGGCGGCCTCTGCCTCCGAGGTCCAGGAGAAGGGGCGGAGGGTGGAGGTGAGTGCAGTGAGGGGGGTGGCCGCACAGCTGAACCCCCTGATGAAGCGCCTGTAGAAGTTTGCAAACCCCAGGAAATGCTGGAGTTGCATCCTGTTGGTGGGCCGTGCCCACTCCTCCACCGCTCGGGTCTTCCTGGGGTCGGTGCGGACGAGCCCCTTCTCCACGATGTGGCCAAGGAACTCCACGGAGGCGGAGTAAAACATGCACTTCTCGGCCTTCACGAAGAGCCTGTTCTCCAGCAGCTGTTGGAGGACCAGGCGGGCATGCTGGTGGTGTTCCTCCTCAGTCCTGGGGAACACGAGGATGTCATCCAGGTACACCACCGTGAACGTGTTCAGCATGTACCGGAGCACGTCATTGACCAACGCCTGGAAGACGAGATACTCGAAATGCCCTAGGTGGGTGTTGAAGGCCGTCTTCCATTCATCCCCTTCCCGGATGCACACCAGGTGGTACGCGCTTCGCAGGTCTAGCTTGGTGAACACTGTGGCGTGAGTGAGTGGCTCGAACGTGGAACTCATAAGGGGGAGTGGATATTTATTTTTCACCGTGATGTCATTTAACATTCGATAATCTATGCAAGGCCTCAGGCTGCCCTCCTTCTTTGCCACAAAAAAGAAGCCCGCTGCTTATGAGGGCCTTATGATTCCTGAGGCCAGGGACTCCGTGATATAATTGCGCATAGACTCCTTCTCCGGGACGGAGAGGTTATACAACTGACCGGTGGGAAGGGCGGCCCCGGGAAGGAGATCTATGGCGCAATCATAGGGACGGTGAGGGGGGAGGGGAAGTGCACTGTCCTTACTAAATACAGGGGCTAAATCGTGATAAATGAGAGGAACACCAGTGAGATCCGTGGGAGGAGGCACGGGTCTGAGGCCGCTGGACGGGGAGTGGGCGGAGCGAAGGCAGTTGGCATGACACGCAACGCTCCAACCCAAAATCCGCCCAGTAGACCAAGAGATGTTGGTTCGTGCCAGTCCAACCACGGTCTTCCTAACACCAGGGGCGCTGTGGGGGCGTGTAAAACCAAAAAACGCATAGATTCCACGTGATTACCCGAAAGAGTGAGGGTGAGGGAAGCAGTGCTGTGTGTGATCTTACCAAGTGAATGACCATCTAGGGCTTGGGCTGTGAGGGGTGTGTCTAGGGGGACGAGTGGAACGCCGGCCTGCCGGGCCAGCGAGATGTCCATCAAACACTCGTCCGCCCCCGAATCCAGGAGTGCACCAATAGCGAGTGAGTCGTTACCCCAGGTGAGAGTGACCGGGAACAGCTGGTTGTGCTCCTTCTTGGGCTGGGGCTGAGGAAGGGTCGTCAGGCTCACTAGGACACCCCTTGCTAGTGAGCCGGGTCTTTTGGGCGAGTCGGGCAGGTCTTGATATAGTGGCCCGACCTCCCGCAGTAGAGGCAGAGTAGGTCACGCATCCTCTGCTCCCTAACCTCCAGCGGGAGCCGTGACCGACCCAAATGCATGGGCTCCTCCTCCGGCCAGGATCCAGAAGCCACCCAGGGTTGCGAGGGGGAGTGTGAGGGTGGAGAGAGCCCGTGGGACGCTGACCCAGGGAGGGCACCGGTAGAACGGATGGGGCTTGGTCTATGGGAGGGGCCAGTGCGCGGGGCGTGTTCCTGGCGCCGCTCCCGCAGCCGTTCGAGGGTGACGAGCTCGTTGAAGGAGGCAGGGCGGTCCCGAACGATGAGATCTTTGATGGGCTCGCTCAGCCCCCTTCTGTACGCGCTCTTGAGCGCAGTGTCATCCCACCCACTGTCTGCCGCGAGTATCCTCACCTCCAAGGAATAATCTGCCACCGACCTGGCTCCCTGCTGGATGGAATGGAGGCGGCTGGCAGCGTCCTGCCCGTCAGCTGGGTGGTCACACACCAGACGGAACTCGCGGCGGAAGGCACCATAGTCCGAGGCGAGCCGCGCGGTCTGGCCAACTGCCGCTATAGCCCAGCTGAGGGCTTTACCGGTGAGGAGGGACATAACAAGGGCTACCTTAGTCTCTCCTGTCCTACACCTGGCTGGCTGGTGTTTGAACAGGAGCTCACACTGACCAAGGAAACCCCTGAACAGCTCGAACTCCCCACCGAAGGCCTTGGGGCAGGGAAGGTTAGGCTCGAACCGGGGGTCCAGTGGGGGTTGACTCGGAGGAGGGGGAAGGTCGGGACCAGGAACAGGGAATCCGGAGGCCGAGCTGGGGGCAGGGACCGGGGCCAGAGCAGGGTGGTCGCTCATCCTGGAGACCGCTGTAGTGAGTGCAGCGATCTGTGCGGAGAGGGCGTCTAACGCGCTCGTGGCGGCCTGGGAGCCGGACTGAAGATCGCTGATCTCTCCGGTGACATGGGTGAAGGCAGTAGTAAGCTCTGAGTGGAAAGAGGCAAGTTGGCAGCTGTGACTTCTTACTACTGCCTCTAGGGGGACGGGGCTCTGGGGCTTAGGGGTCGGGGGTGTCACAGGGACCGTCTGCCCCTTGGGTTTGCCTGGGTCCATAATGGCTTCGACGTTCTGTTATGCTCGCTGTTGAACACCGATGAACACTGTCTGTCTTGAATGCCCTTATGCTGACGTCACTGTGCAGAGGGGGGTGGGTGATTACTCTACAGGTGCTGCTAATTATGCTTTTCAATAAATAAACGGCCGGTTGCCCTGGTTTGGCATTCCGGTGAGACCAGAGATCCGATGGCTACCGTGTATCAGTTTGTCCCCGTTAATAGTGCTTTCTGCTAGCTATGTGTTACCTACACAGTCCTGATGGCAGCTGCAACAGGTTATGGGCCCAGGAGGGACGTGGGAACGCGTAGGAGAAGATTGTTTTTTGACGTGGACGAAAAGAAATATGAGTTGTGGGAAACGAAGTTTCTGGGACATTTGCGCCTTCAAGGCTTGAAGGACTGCATCCTTTACGAGCCCGACACAACTCACGCGGATTATGACGAGGAGAGCGAGCAGAGCAGAAATGAGGAAGCGTTCGCTGAACTGATCCAATTTTTGGATGACACTAGTCTCTCTCTGATCATGAGGGAAGCGGCAGATGATGGCCGAAAGGCATTAAAATTGCTCCGAGAACACTACGCAGGTAAAGGAAAGCCTCGTGTGATAAGCTTGTACGTCGAATTAACCACGCTGCAGAAGCCAGCAAACGAGACTGTTACTGACTATGTCATCAGAGCCGAAACGGTGATAACAGCACTTAGAAACGCAGGCGAGATTCTGAGCGGCGGGCTGCTAATTTCTATGCTATTGAAAGGACTTCCCGAGTCGTTTAAGCCATTTGCTGTTCATATCACCACCCAAGCTGATGACAACATGAGTTTTCCGAGTTCCGAGCTAAGTTGAGAAGCTTTGAGAACACTGAGAAGCTGAACACGCAACCTGATGACGGAGTGATGAAGGTGACTGCTATTCCCGGGGCGGGCGGGAGAGCGAACGTTACCTGTTTTTCCTGCGGGGAGAGGGGTCACATTGCCCGGGCCTGTCAGCAAAACGACCAGGGGGGCCAGCGGCCCAGGCAGTGGTGCACTCTCTGCAGGAGCACAACACACAGCGACGCCGCATGCAGACGGAGGAGGAGGGATGACGTGAAGCGCGCCACCATACTTACCGCCGACGAAGAGGAGCACGAGTTCGCATTCCGGGTCAGTGACGGACAGCGGGAGGGCTCCGAAGGTGGCCTGATGGTGGACACAGGAGCGACATCCCACATCATCACCGACCAACGCAAGTTTAAGAGCTTCGACTCAACGTTCCAGCCAGCGAAACACACCCTGGAGCTGGCTGACGGGACCAGGACAACGGGTGTTGCCACGAGAAGAGGAGACGCGGAGGTGATTCTGGAGGACACCAACGGCCGACGGGTGAAAGCGACGTTGAGGGAAGCACTGCACATTCCCTCCTACCCACAGGACATCTTCTCCGTGAAGACAGCGACTGCAAACGGTGCCTCAGTGACCTTTCAACAAGGCAGAGACCAGCTCGTCCATAAGGACGGTACCAGGTTCGACATCAGCGAGCGCAACAGGCTCTATTACCTGAACACCTTCGACAATGGTGAGCATGAACTCGAAAATGATGAATGTCATGCATGCTATGATGTACAGACTTGGCACGAAATCCTTGGTCACTGCAATTATGATGATGTGTTAAAATTGGAAAGTGTCACTAAGGGAATGAGTGTTAAAGGCAAAACTGAGTGTAACTTGGTGCCATGTGAAATATGCATTCAAGGTAAATTTGCCCAAAGCAGAAATAGAGAGGCAGATGTAAAAGCTAAAGTCGCACTTGAACTGGTGGAAAGCATGTCCAGAGGCAGCTAGAGAGGAGGAAGGGTAGGCATGTGGAGGTGAGAGTTGGAACTTTGAATGTTGGCACTATGACTGGTAAAGGGAGAGAGCTGGCTGACATGATGGAAAGAAGAAAGGTAGGCATACTGTGTGTGCAAGAGACCAGGTGGAAGGGGAGTAAGGCCAGGAGTGTCGGAGGTGAGTTCAAACTCTTCTACCATGGTGTGAATGGGAGGAGTAATGGGGTAGGGGTAATTCTGAAGGAAGAGTATGTCAAGAGCGTGCTGGAGGTGAAGAGAGTGTCAGACAGAGTGATGAGTATGAAGCTGGAAATTGAAGGTTTATTGCTGAATGTTATCAGCGCATATGCCCCGCAAGTTGGGTGTGAGATGGATGAAAAAGAAGAATTCTGGAGTGAGTTGGACGACATGGTGGAGAGGGTACCCAAGGAGGAGAGAGTGGTGATTGGAGCCGACTTCAATGGACATGTTGGTGAAGGGAACAGAGGTGATGAGGAGGTGATGGGAAGGTATGGAGTCAAGAAGAGAAATGTGGAAGGACAGATGGTGGTCGATTTTGCGAAAAGGACGGAAATGGCTATGGTGAATACATATTTCAAGAAGAGGGAGGAACACAGGGTGACATACAAGAGTGGAGGAAAGTGCACACAGGTGGACTATATCTTATGTAGAAGGCGCCATCTAAAAGGGATTGGAGACTGCAAGGTGGTGACAGGGGAGAACGTAGCTAGGCAGCATCGGATGGTGGTCTGTAGGATGACTTTGGAGACCACGAAGAGGAAGCGAGTGAAGACACAGCCGAAGAACAAATGGTGGAAGTTGAATAAGGAAGACTGTTGTGTGGAGTTCAGGCAGGAGTTAAGACAGGCACTGGGTGGTAGTGAAGAGTTGCCAGATGGCTGGACAACCACTGCAGAAATAGTGAGGGAGACAGCTAGGAAGGTACTTGGTGTGTCATCAGGACAGAGGAAGGAAGACAAGGAGACTTGGTGGTGGAATGAGGAAGTACAGCAAATTATACAGAGGAAAAGGTTGGCAAAGAAGAAGTGGGATAGTAAGAGAGATGAAGAAAGTAGACAGGAGCACAAGGAGATGCAGCATAAAGCAAAGAGAGAGGTGGCAAAGGCAAATGAAAAGGCGTAGAGTTGTATGACAGATTAGACACTAAGGAAGGAGAAAATGACTTGTACCGATTGGCTAGAGAGAGGGACCAAGCTGCAAAGGATGTGCAGCAAGTTAGGGCGATCAAGGATAGAGATGGAAATGTGCTGACAAGCGAGGAGAGTGTGCTAAGAAGGTGGAAGGAATACTTTGAGGGGCTGATGAATGAAGAAAATGAGAGAGAGAGAAGGTTGGATGATGTAGGGATAGTGAATCAGGAAGTTCAGCGGATTAGCAAGGAGGAAGTGAGGGCAGCTATGAAGAGGATGAAGAATGGAAAGGCAGTTGGTCCTGATGACATGCCTGTGGAGGCATGGAGATGTTTAGGAGAGATGGCAGTGGAGTTTTTAACTAGAGTGTTTAACACAATCCTGGAAAGTGAGAGGATGCCTGAGGAGTGGAGAAGAAGCATACTGGTACCGATTTCAAGAACAAGGGCGATGTGCAGAACTGTAACAACTCACTACTTTCGGCTGCTCCCGTTAGGGGTCGCCACAGCGGATCATCCGTTTCCATCTCTTCCTGTCCTCTGCGTCTTCCTCTGTCACACCAGCCACCTGCATGTCCTCCCTCACCACATCCATAAACCTCCTCTTTGGCCTTCCTCTTCTCCTCTTCCCTGGCAGCTCCATATTCAGCATCCTTCTCCCAATATACTCAGCATCTCTCCTCCGCACATGTCCAAGCCATCTCAATCTTGCCTCTCTTGCTTTGTCTCCAAACCGTCCAACCTGAGCGTTCCCTCTAATATAATCGTTCCTAATCCTGTCCTTCTTCGTTACTCCCAGTGAAAATCTTAGCATCTTCAACTCTGCCACCTCCAGCTCCGCCTCCTGTCTGATCCGCATATTTGATTTGGCAAAGATTTTACGCCGGATGCCCTTCCTGATGCAACCCTCCCCATTTGTCCGGGCTTGGGACCGGCACTAAGGATGCACTGGCTTGTGCATCCTCAGTGGCTGGGTTGCAGAACTGTAACAACTACAGAGGTATAAAGTTGATCAGCCACAGCATGAAGATTTGGGAAAGAGTAATAGAAGCTAGGTTAAGAGGAGAGGTGACGATCAGCGAGCAGCAGTTTGGGTTCATGCCACGAAAGAGCACCACAGATGCGATGTTTGCTTTGAGAATGTTGATTGAGAAGTATAGAGAAGGCCAGAAAGAGTTGCATTGTGTCTTTGTAGATTTAGAGAAAGCTTATGACAGAGTGCCGAGAGAGGAGGTGTGGTATTGTATGAGGAAGTCAGGAGTTGCAGAGAAGTATGTAGGAGTGGTGCAGGATACGTATGAGGGAAGTGTGACAATGGTGAGGTGTGCGGTTGGAATGACAGATGGGTTCAAGGTGGAGGTGGGATTACATCAAGGATCGGCTCTTAGCCCTTTCTTGTTTGCAATGGTGATGGACAGGTTGACGGACAAGATCAGGCAGGAGTCTCCATGGACAATGATGTTCGCGGATGACATTGTGATCTGTAGCGAGAGTAGGGTGCAGGTTGAGGAGAGCCTGGAGAGGTGGAGGTATGCACTGGAGAGAAGAGGAATGAAAGTCAGTAGGAGCAAGATGGAATACCTATGCGTGAATGAGAGAGAGGACAGTGGAATGGTCAGGATGCAAGGAGTGGAGGTGACAAAGGCATTTGAGTTTAAATACTTGGGGTCAACTGTCCAAAGTAACGGGGAGTGCAGTAGAGAGGTGAAAAAGAGAGTGCAGGCAGGTTGGAGTGGGTGGAGAAGTGTGTCAGGAGTGATTTGCGACAGAGGGGTATCAGCAAGAGTTAAAGGGAAAGTTTACAAGATGGTTGTGAGACCAGCTATGTTATATAGTTTGGAGACAGTGGCACTGACGAAAAGACAGGAGGCAGAGCTGGAGGTGGCAGAGTTGAAGATGCTAAGATTTTCACTGGGAGTAACGAAGAAGGACAGAATTAGGAACGATTATATTAGAGGGGCCGCTCAGGTTGGACGGTTTGGAGACAAAGCAAGAGAGGCAAGATTGAGAGGCTTGGACATGTGTGGAGGAGAGATGCTGAGTATATTGGGAGAAGGATGCTGAATGTGGAGCTGCCAGGGAAGAGGAGAAGAGGAAGGCCAAAGAGGAGGTTTATGGATGTGGTGAGGGAAGACATGCAGGTGGCTGGTGTGACAGAGGAAGACGCAGAAGACAGGAAGAAATGGAAACGGATGATCCGCTGTGGCGACCCCTAACGGGAGCAGCCGAAAGTAGTAGTAGTAGCTTAGCAAAAATGTCATTAGACATGAGACCTCGGCCCCTTACTCAACTCATCAAAATGGGACATCCAAGAGAAGCTGGAGAACATTGCTTGAAATGTCTAGATGTATGTTGCTTGAGAGTGGCCTACCGAAAGAACTGTGGACATATGCAGTTCAGACTGCTGCGGTTATCCATAACAGATGTTATAATGGGCGTGTAGGGCAGACTCCATATTACATGTTGACCGGGAAGAAGCCTGATCTTTCCAAAATGTATATTTTTGGCTCTGCGTGCTATGCATACAAACAAAATAAGAAAAAGCTTGATCTCCGATGTGAAAAGGGCATGTTTGTTGGTTATGACATGAACAGTCCTGCATACTTGGTATACTATCCAGACACAGGGAAAGTGTTTAAGAACAGGTTGGTGAAGTTCATTACAAAGAGCGCTACTGAATGTCAGACTCAGACAGACCAGGAAACCAGTGCATGTGTTCTGCCTAGAGAGGGCGCTAAGACCCAACCACAAATCGAAATGACGAGTCAGAGTACACAAGATGTAGAGCAATGTGAGTCAGACACCAACATGAGTGGGGAAGGTAGTCGTCCAAGGAGAGACCGGAGACCTCCCCCGTATCTAGATGATTATGAGTGTGATGACCAGGTTTTAACCAGCATTGACTATTGTTACAGGGTTATTTGTGATGTACCCTGAAACAAGCCCTAGGCTCACCAGAGTCCTCACTATGGGCTAAAGCTATGCAGGATGAGATGAGTTCCCTGAGGGAAAATGACACTTTTACCCTAACAACATTGCCAGAAGGTAAACATGCAGTGGGGGGGCAGATGGGTTTACAGCGTTAAGGAAAACCCAGTTGAAACCACATATAAAGCAAGATATGTAGCTAAAGGCTATAGTCAAATTGAAGGGATAGACTATAGTGAGACCTTTTCCCCAACCGCTGATATGACCTCTGTACGCAGTTTAATGCAGGTTGCTGCACAATATGGTTTGGAGCTGCACCAAATGGATGTAAAAACTGCATATGTACATGCTCCCATTGACTGTGAGCTATACATGGAACAGCCAGAGGGTTTTGAGGTTAAGTCTCAAACTGGTGAGAGACTAGTCTGTAGGCTCAAGAAGTCACTCTATGGCCTGAAACAGTCAGGACGAAACTGGAATAAAATGCTGCATGATTTCCTTTGCCAAAATGGTTTTGTTCAGAACCCAGCTGACCACTGTGTTTACAGCAAACAAACTGGGAGTGATAGAATCATTTTGATTTTCTTATTGCAGCGAGTGACAGTCAAACCCTCAGGAATGTGAAAGAGCTATTGGGAGACCAATTGAAGATGAAAGATCTTTGTAAACTAAAACATTTCCTTGGTATTGACTTTACACAGGGAGATGGTGAAATAAAGATGAACCAAAAGAGGTACATCACAAAAATCCTGGAGAGGTTTGACATGACTCATTGCAGACCAAGATCGATCCCATGTGAGAACAAACTGAAATTTGATGATGAAGGTAACCCTGTTGATTCGAGGAGGTACCGAGAAATGGTTGGCAGTTTGATCTATGTAATGACAAGTACTAGACCAGACCTTAGCTTCATTGTAAGTAAACTGTCACAACACCTGTCTGACCCAAGACAGCAGCATTGGGTAGCTGCAAAGCATATGCTCAGATATTTGAAGGGAACTGTTAACCATGAATTGTGTTACAAGAGAAGTGATGTGAACCTTAACCTTAGTGCATTCAGTGATGCTGACTGGGCCGCAGACCAGAATGACAGAAGAAGTATTACTGGTTATTGTTTTTGCCTCTCTGAAACGGGTCCTGTTATCTCTTGGAAGTCTAAGAAACAACCGACTGTTGCTTTATCCACATGTGAAGCCGAGTACATGGCTTTGGCGGCTACTACACAGGAGAGTATGTATCCTGTTCAACTGTTGAATGGGATGGATATGGGGTGTGATTATACACCAGTGACTATCCATGAGGATAACCAGGGTGCCATTGCTCTGTCCAAGAATCCTGTATGTCGTCAAAGGTGCCAACATGTTGACATCAAATATCATTTTGTTTGGTCTGCATTTAGTGATGGAAGGATACCTATTGAGTATTGCCCCACATCAGACATGATTGCAGATATTTTGAATAAACCTGTAACTAAAGCTCTGCTTGACAAGTTTGTTTCTTTTGTTTTTGGTATGTAAGATGTTTTTATTTTCTTTGCTAGATGTACCTGACAACTGTATACTGTGATCAGCCCAAGAGCAAGTGGGGGTGTTGAACACCGATGAACACTGTCTGTCTTGAATGTCCTTATGCTGACGTCACTGTGCAGAGGGGGGGGGTGATTACTCTACAGGTGCTGCTAATTATGCTTTTCAATAAATAAACGGCCGGTTGCCCTTATTTGGCATTCCGGTGAGACCAGAGATCCGATGGCTACCGTGTATCAGTTTGTCCCCGTTAATAGTGCTTTGTGCTAGCTATATGTTACCTACACAGTCCTGATGGCAGCTGCAACACTCGCGCACAAGAACCCGACCCGTGTGGCGAAACCCAAGGCAGACAGACACAGGATGACTTCGAAATCCAAAAAGGGCGGTTTTATTGGGGGAAGGGAATATATGGTGCAAAAGCGTTCTGTTAGTGGGATGTGTGAATAAACTATGTGTGGTGTCCAGTGGTTTGCGTGTATAACTATGTGTGAGTGTTCTTAGCCTATGTGTGGTGCGGTATGTAAATGACAAGGGGGTGTTGAAATAATGTGCGTGCACCTGGCGAGAAAGTCCAGTCCGTGATCCAAGAGGGGTTGTCCGAGGAAGTCCGGGTCCGAGATCCGGGAAGTCGAGTCCGAAAGGAGGGGTCCAGATACAGGGACACGGGGGGAGATCGCTGGAGAGGTCCAGGGAAAAACGTGAAGGTCGCTGGGAACGAGGGAGACGCGGGGAGCCGTGGAAGTCGCGGAGGGAGAGTCGCAGGGTTCAGTACGTCGCAGCACGGAGTGGTGTTCTGGGAGACTTATAGTAGAGGGCTGCCTGATTGCCGCAGGTGTGCCTGATGGATGATGGCAAACACCTGGTGCAGTGCAGCGCTCGTCTCCTCAGAGCGCGAGCCGAGCTCTCGGATGTTTCAGGCACGTCCGAGCTGGGGGAGTGGCTTGAACGTGCCGGGGAGGCAGCTCGGGGCGGTGTAACCACAACACAGGGATCAGTTTATTGAGGGAGTCATAGACCATTAATTGAAACGAGAACTCCGTAAATATGTCAGAACTCACCCAAATGCTACTATGATAGAAGTGTGTGAGGAAGCTTACTTGTGGATTATGGAGGAGTCAGGAGAAAATGTAAAGGTGACTAAAAGTAAAAACATGGGCTTTAGTCATCAGACTACCGAAGTGCAATGTACAACAGTTACAGCTAGTGAGAAGACAGTCTCTCTAGAGGATCTGATGAAAATCATTGCAGAGCAAGGGAAAGCCATCAGTAAATTAACTCAGACAGTACAGGATTTGGCTATGCAGACCAAGGGCACTGGTGCCGATATGTTTCAAGTGCCAGACTGCGGGACATATTGCTAAGAATTGCAGATAGAAGTGACACAATGCTTCTACAGACCTTGCCTTCACAGATGTTCAGGGTAACGAGACACCCCCCCCCCGGTTGTAAAGAGTCGGGCAATTCGGGGACATATAGACAACTCACAGGAAGGTCAACCAACCCGAGAGCAGGTGATAGAGCATGCAATAGGAAAATGCTCAGTAAAAGAGCTTAATATCAGTGGGACTACAACAAATTGTTTAGTGGATACTGGTAGCAATGTAAGCACCATCACTGAAAAGTTCTTTCGGAAGCACTTGGAAGGGAAGGATGTTTATTCCACCTCCAGTTGGCTTCGAATAACCGCAGCAAATGGACTCGAGATACCTTATCTAGGCTACCTTGAATTGGAAGTTGAAGCAATGGATATGAAAATTCCAGATTGTGGCTTTTTGGTTGTGAAGGACTCTTAAGAGCTCCCAGGTGACAGAACCCTGTATCATCAATCTGAATTTGACACTACACTGGGACATTCGATTTGGAATGGAGAACTGTGTTTCAGCAAATGCAGACATGCAATGTTGATAAGAAAGCCATTGCCAGAGTCGATGGTAGAGATAAGGTACACACACCTGCATCATCCGTAGCCATTGTCATGGTAAAGGGAACCCTTAAGGGGGCTGAGAAAGATACTCAACTGCTGGTAGAACCTGAGAACAAACACACCGCTCCCTCAAGGTCTGGCGGTCATTCCAACGCTGGTGAGTGCTCAGCGTCAAACTCTCCCAGTCCAAGTTGTCAGTTTCTCACAAGAGGATGTGTGGCTGTGCTCGAGAACCCAACTGGGTATTGTATCTCGAGTTGACAGTTTTGACAGTGAACAGACATGCGAAGTAAATTTTCAGCGCATCTCTGCTGATGTTTAGCAGGTCACAGTGGAGAGAAATTATTCTGATGCTCAGAGTAGAGTGCAGTCAGTTATTGACAAGCTGAGTGGCCCAGTTGAGAGAAACAAACAATATGAGTTACTAGCTAGGTACATAAATGTTTTCACTGATGACAATAATGACCTTGGCTATACCGATCAGGTTAAGCATGAAATTAAGCTGGTTGATGAGGAACCAGTTGCACAACCGTACCGTCGCATTCCACCGACACAGTACAGAGGTCCAAGAGCACATTTCAAAGCTATTGAGGAAAGGTGTCATTCAGGATAGTGACAGCTCTTATGCTTCTCCTGTGGTGATAGTACGAAAGGCTGATGGCACTATACGTCTGTGTGTAGACTATCGAAAGTTAAATCAGAAGACAAAGAAAGGTGCGTTCCCACCACCCCGCATCGACAAGAGCCTTTATACTTTACAAGGCGCAACTCAACCATTGATTTTGCCAGGGGATACCACCAGGTGGCAGTAGATGAAGGTGACAGGCATAAGACAGCATTTGCAACGCCTTTTGGTCTATTTGAATATCTTCGCAAGCCCATGGGTGTTTGCAATGGACCTGCAATGTTCCAACGGTTAATGCAGGCAACAATGAGTGACCTGGTCTTCCAGATTATGCCAGTGTATTTGGACGACATACTAGTGTATTCGCAGAGCTTCCATAAACACACAGAGAGGCTAGAAACAGTGCTAAAACGCTTTAAAGAGACAAGACTCAAGGTGAAGTTGGAGAAATGCCATCTCCTTCAAAAAGAAGTCAAGTTCCTGGGGCATCAAATCTTCCCAGACGGTATAGCTACAGATCCTGGAAAAGTAGCAGCTGTAAAACAGTTGCCAGCCCCTGCTACTTTGAAGGAACTTAGATCATTCCTTGGTTTTTGCAGTTATTATAGGCGATATGTTGAGGGTTTTTCAAAGATTGCCAGTCCACTTCATGATGTTGTGAATTTGTGTCTTAATGCTGGCAGCACAACTAACGTCAACCAAGTGTTTTGTGCATTATGGAACACAGAATGTCAAAATGCTTTTGACACCTTGAAAGAAAAACTTACCAGTGCACCCACACTTGGTTATGCTGATTTTACCTGTCCATTCATATTAGACACCGATGCGAGTAGTCATGGCTTAGGAGCGGTCCTATATCAGCAACAAGGTGACAGAAAAAGGGTAATTGCATATTCCAGTCGGAGGTTGAGAAAGGCAGAAAAGAATGACAAGAATTATAGCAACATGAAGTGTCAGGTTCAGACAGACAAACTGGGACCCACAGAGCAGACCAGAGACAGACAGGTGTGGAGAGGCAGTTTATTAACCAGTCCAGGGTCGGTACACAAAAGGCAGTCAGCTCAGGCAGAAGTACAAAAACACGAGGCAGAAAGGTAGGTCCAAAAAACAGGCGAGGGTCAAAACCATCAAACGGTGGGATAAGGCTAAGGTAACAGAATGCTAGGCTAAACTGGTCTCAAGGGAAAAACTGGGTCGGAACACGAGGAAACATACACAAGAAAACTGCCGGAAAGCTACTCACAAGTGATGCAGACAATCTGACAAAGACACACTGGGGAAACAGGCATTTATACACATGAGGAGAGGAGATAATGAGGCGCAGGTGAAGACAATGGACAATCACACACACGGAGTCAAGACACCTAGAATGAACACAACCAGGAAGTGAGGGAATCCACAAAACTAAAACAGGAAGTCAAAACCCAAACAAACTAAACTGTATAGGGCCTGACATGAAGCTCGAACTACTGGCACTCAAATGGCCAATAGTAGAGAAATTCTGTGGATATCTGCTTAGTTCAAAATTCACAGTAGTGACTGACAACAACCCCTTGTCATCTCAAAAGTGCAAAACTAGGGGCCATAGAGCAAAGGTGGGTAGCACAGTTGGCCGCATTTGATTTTGAATTTCAGTATCGTGCGGTGCAATGCAGCAGCTGATGCCATCTCACGGCAGGCGTTAGCAGGGGAGCCTGACACTAACGGGGAAGATGCTTAGTTTGATGACTGTATTACCACTGATACACACACAGTGGTTGCGGAGACTTTTCCGGCCAGCTTCCAGGTTATGGGGACCATGAATAGTTCCAAACATTGATATTCACAGCATTGCTTTCCATTGCATATCAAGCCCTTTCAGTGGTAAGTTGATAAGTTAGGAGGTAAGATTTTTAACAATTCACTCCATTTACTGCATTACCTGTCATTAGTATTGTGCCGAACTCAGAAGCAATCACAAAGGTAACTTTTCAGTCTCCTTTAATGAACTCACCCAGAGACGGAAACTTGTTAAATGTGAAATAATACATGGGAGTCATCTACTGGGAGTCATCTACCTGAACAACAATGTCGATCATGGTTTCAGTACTAAAGTTCCATTATACAACATAACAGAATGATAACTAAAATTATACCACACTAAGTAGTAATGCAACCACTTAAAACACTTGCAAAACATTTAATAACATAACTAACGATCTGAACGCAGTGCCCGATGGGTAAAACAGGAGGGAACAATTCTAACGGGGTAGACTTCTTCGCTACATTACCCCCTCCAGCGTGTCGCCTGTCCTCAGCCGACAACAAAGTCCCTATAGTGAAGGGGAAGCCGTCTCCGCCGCCGCGGAGTCACGGGTCCCTGCTACCCACTGTCCATCTGGTTGGTAGGGCTTGTGGGTGTTGGAGGGACCGTCCCGGGTGGGCTAAACTGATCTGCAGGTTCTTCAGCCAAGGTGTTGTGGTTACACCGCCCCGAGCTGCCTCCCCGGCAAGTTCAAGCCATTCCCCCAACTCGGACGTGCCGAAAACATCCGAACGCTCGGCTCGCGCTCTGAGGAGACGAGTGCTGCACTGCACCAGGTGTTTGCCATCATCCATCAGGCACACCTGCGGCAATCAGGCAGCCCTCCACAAGAAGTCTCCCAGAACACCACTCCGTGCTTCGACGTACTGAACCCTGCGGTAAAGCTCTGACAAGCCCTCCAGCGTTCCTTGCATTCTGTTTAGTCCCCAGTGTCTTATATTTGTGTCTCTGCTTCCTTCCAAGACTCTCCCTCCGCGACTTCCACGGCTTCCCGCGTCTCCCTCGTTCCCAGCGACCTTCACGTTTTTCCCCGGACCTCTCCTGCGACCGCCCCCCCCCCTTGTCCCTCTACCTGGACCCCTCTTTTCGGACTCGACTTCCCGGATCTCGGACCCGGACTTCCTCGGACAACCCCTCTTGGATCACGGACTGGACTTTCTTGCCAGGTGCACGCACATTATTTCAACACCTCCTGGTCATTTACATACCGCACCACACATAGGCTAAGAACACTCACACATAGTTATACACGCAAACCACTGGCAACCACACAGTTTATTCACACATCCCACTAACAGAACGTTTTTCGCACCATACATTCCCCTCCCACAATAAAACCACCTTTTTGGATTTTGAAGTCATTCTGTGTCTGTCTGCCTTGGGTTTCGCCACACGGGTCGGGTTCTGGTGCGCGAGCACAACAGAACGTCGGAGCCATTATGGACCCAGGCAAACCTAAGGAGCAGACGGTCCCTGTGACGCCCCAGAGCCCTGTCCCCCTAGAGGCAGTAGTAAGAAGTCACAGCTGCCAACTTGCCTCTCTCCACTCAGAGCTTACTACTGCCTTCACACAGGTCACCGGAGAGATCGGCGATCTTTAGTCCGGCTCCCAGGCCGCCACGAGCGCGTTAGACGCCCTCTCCACGCAGATCGCTGCACTCACAACAGCAGTCACCAGGATGAGCAACCACCCTGCTCTGGCCCCGGTTCCTGCCCCCAGCTCGGCCTCCAGTTTCCCCGTTCCTGGTCCCGACGTTCCCCCTCCTCCGAGTCAACCCCCACTGGACCCCCGGTTCGAGCCTAACCTTTCCTGCCCCAAGGCCTTCGGTGGGGAGTTCGAGCTGTGCAGGGGTTTCCTTGGTCAGTGTGAGCTCCTGTTCAAACACCAGCCAGGTATAGGACAGGAGAGACTAAGGTAGCCCTTGTTATGTCCCTCCTCACCGGCAAAGCTCTCAGCTGGGCCATAGCGGCGGTTGGCCAGACCGAGCGGCTCGCCTCGGACTATGGTGCCTTCTGCCGCGAGTTCAATCTGGTGTTCGACCACCCAGCTGACGGGCAGGACGCTGCCAGCCGCCTCCATTCCATCCAACAGGGAGCCAGGTCGGTGGCAGATTATTCCTTGGAGGTGAGGATACTCGCGGCAGACAGTGGGTGGGATGACACTGCGCTCAAGAGCGTGTACAGGAGGGGCCTGAGCGAGCCCATCAAAGATCTCGTCGTTCGGGACCGCCCTGCCTCCTTCAACGAGCTCGTCACCCTCGCCCTCCTCATGGAAGAACGGCTGCGGGAGCGGCGCCAGGAACGCGCCCCGCGCACTGGCCCCTCCCATAGACCAACCCCCGTCCGTTCTACCGGTGCCTTCCCTGGCTCAGCGTCCCGTGGGCTCTCTCCACCCTCACACTCCCCCTCGCAACCCTGGGTGGCTTCTGGATCCAGGTCGGAGGAGGAGCCCATGCATTTGGGTCGGTCACGGCTCCCGCTGGAGGTTAGGGAGCAGAGGATGCGTGACCACCTCTGCCTCTACTGCGGGAGGTCGGGCCACTACATCAAGGCCTGCCCGACTCGCCCAAAAGACCCGGCTCACTAGCGAGGGGTGTCCTAGTGAGCCTGACGACCCTTCCTCAGCCCCAGCCCAAGAAGGAGCACAACCAGCTTTTCCCGGTCACTCTCACCTGGGGTAACGACTCACTCTCTATTGGTGCACTCCTGGATTCGGGGGCGGACGAGTGTTTGATGGACATCTCGCTGGCCCGACAGGCCGGCATTCCACTCGTGCCCCTTGACACACACCTCACAGCCCAAGCCCTAGATGGTCGTTCACTTGGTAAGATCACACACAGCACTGCCTCCCTCACCCTCACTCTTTCGGGTAATCACGTGGAAACTATGCGTTTTTTGGTTTTGCGCGCCCCTGGTGTTAGGAAGACCGTGGTTGGACCGGCACGATCCCCACATCTCTTGGTCTACTGGGCGGATTTTGGGTTGGAGCGTTGCGTGTGTATCGGGGGCAGTCCTATGCTGGTCAGCCTGCTGCACACCCGTCACTCTCATCATTAGCTCTGCGTTGTGTTCTATTTTGGGTGGGGCCCCAGGTGTTGTGGGGGGCCCTCAGTCTCTCATCATCATCATCATCATGATCAAGGAAGGAGGGGGGACACACAGGACTCTATTTGGCCCACCTTTCCATTTATTTTGGTTTCAAACTCTTCGACAAACGTCCAGTCCTCCAGCTGGAGTGGTGTTTCTTACGGACGTGGGGGTCGAAGCTCAACCACTGCCCGGACTTCGCTCGTGTGCTTTAGAAGGATAAACCGTCCACTGGACTCCGATGTAAGAAAGGATAAACAAGTATTTTATCCCACAGCTTGCAGTATCTTCTTACAGGGACACTCAAGGTTACGTTCTCCTCTATCAGCAAAACTGTGCTACGGTAAGAAACACGCGTGGCTCGGTTCGATCGCTGCTTGAGACTCCTCCCACAAAACAAAAATGGCCTCTCCCGCGTTCTCTCTTCCGTGTACCCACAAGACCGCTCTCTTAAAGCGACAGTACACGTATATGACGGTCGTTGTAAAACATACATAAAAGTAAATAATGACATAAAATAAAATGTAGTAAACACAAATAACAGCACACAGACAGGATTTGGTGATATTTCATGCTCAAACAAAATAAAAACATTAATTTTAACCTGGTTACATTCACCCCTCCTGAAATTCACCAACATCCTGACAGCAGGATAAAAAGAGAAAGAGGAAAGGAAAAGCCCATCACTGACTACTGGCACAAGTGAAAAGAAGGACCTAGTCCTCCAGTCAACTTAGGAGCTACCTCGGTTACGAGGTCCAGAAAATAATGAGGTTGATCAAGTCTCAGAATTCCCTTAGATCAATGTGACGCCTGATACGCCACACCATGCACTTGGCCCAAAACAACCCTGTCTGATAGACACCTAATAACTCACATTAAACTAGTTTGAATGACTCCAACCTCCATCAAAGTTCAAACCCTCACACTCCGTAGAAATGGCATCTGAGCCATAGATTCTATTAACCTGTTCACTGACCTCACCACCCTCCCTGTGCGTGTCCTAACCCGACCATCGCTCTCTACTTGTGTGCGTGAGACAGTGCGAGCTGCAACATCTGTATCGAGTGAGGGTGGTGCCCCTGTGTGCGAATCAGTGTGAGATATAACACCTACATCGAGTGAGTGTGATGCCTCTATGTGTGGTGCATGTGTGTTGTGTGGTGCGTGTGTGTTGGGTGGAGACTGAGCAGTGGCCCCCACAGGACTGACTACCAGACTAGACGGAATGAACTCTTCCGCTTCTGCCCACTCAGATCTAGGCGAGTCTCCAAGTGATGAGACTGCTAGCCCCACTGCATCCCCTGAGACCGTCAGGCCATCTGCACTGTCCTCCTCATCGGACTCTGCGCAGTCAAGCAACTGACTGGTTGTACTGGACTCCTCACCCTGATCTAACTCAGGGAGGGGCAAGAAGTTGACCTCCAACAAACGGTTCCTGTGCACCACCCTGGTGTGCCCCTCTGCATCCTGAATCTTGTAGACGTGGATATTGGGGTTGACACCGACAACCGTGTACACTCCGTTCTCCCATTTGTCAGCCAACTTTCTCTTCCCTCGCTCACTCTGGTTCGCAACCAAAACACGATCCCCGACAGACAGGACAGTGCCCTTGGCGTGTCTGTTGTACTGTCGCGCCTGATGCTGCTGCTCAGCCGTGGAGTGCTTCTGAGCGATCTCCATTGCACTCCTTAGACAGGAAAGCAGAGACTGAGCATAAGAGTCATAGTCAACAACGTGAGGGTCATGCAAAACCTGCCTGAACATAACATCCACCGGCAGTCTTGGGACAAGCCCATACATCAGGAAGAAAGGCGCGTAACCCGTGGTCTCGTGAACAGTGGCATTGTACGCGAGCGTGAGAGAATGGATCTGCTGAGGCCACTGTTGCTTCTGCTGAAGCGGAAGGGAATGGAGCATATTCCCCATCGTGCGATTAAACCGCTCTGTCCCGCCATTACCCATAGGATGGTAGGCCGTCGTGTGGGACTTCGCTACACCCGCCAACCTGAGAAGCTCTGCAATCAGGTTGCTCTCAAAGTTTGTGCCCTGGTCAGAATGTATTCTCTCCGGAAACACAGAATACATGATCCCAGAGTTTCTTGGCGACCTGCTTCACTGTCTGATTGGCGCAGGGGAACGCGTGAGCAAGCTTAGTGAAGTGGTCAGTAACCACTAGGACATCGACCGACCGCTGCTTACTGTCCTCAGCGGACCAGAAATCTATACACACAAGCTGCATCGGTGCGGAGGTTTTAATGCTCTCCATGGGCGCGCAAGCAGCTGGCTCTGGGGTCTTCCCAAACACACATCTCCGACAGCATCTGACATATGCTCTGATATCCCTCTCCATGTCAGGCCAATAAAAACGCTGCCTTGCAAGAGAGAGAGTACGGTCCTGGCCCTGATGACCAGCGTGATCGTGGATGCCAGACAGTGCCTTGTCGTTCAGACTCAGAGGTAAAACATACTGAGACCTCCTCTGCTTGGACACTGGGTCCTTTGTCACCCTGTACAAGACACCATCATTGAATTCCAACTTCTCCCACTGTTTCAACAGCCTGAGGACCTTCTGGTCAGCACCATGCCTCTCACGTCTCGATGGCCGCTTCCGAACAGCGACAAAGGGCAATACCTTGGAGTTGCAGGGGTCCTGCTCCTGACTCAACCTGAGCTCCTCGGTGGATAACATTGGCAGTGTATCCTGACCACCCGACAGATGCTGAACGTGCTGGACCAAACTGAGTGCTGTGAATACTGATGCATCAGGCCAGTCACATTTGGCTTGACAAAAAGCCCTGACCTCAGCTGCATCACAAGCAAACCCAGATCGTGCACTACTCACTGTTTGGGACTGGCAACGGAGTCTGAAAACATCCTGCACAGAGTCCCCCTCAACCCCGTCGGCTTCCTGAACAAGGCCCGGGTAGGGCTCCCTAAGTAGCCTCTGACTGATGGGCTTGGAAAAAGGGTCGCGACTCAAGGCATCCGCCACCACGTTTTTCTTCCCTGGCAGGTGTTTGAGATCGAAGGTGTAAGACGCCAACTTAGACACCCAGCGGATCTCACACGCGTCAAGCTTCGGCTTCGTTAGGAGATAAGTCAGCGGATTATTATCTGTCCAAACGGTGAAGCTTTGACCCTTCAGCCAGTGGCTGAACTTTTCACAAACACTCCACTTCAGCGCCATGAACTCCAGTCTATGAGCTGGATACTTCCGCTGTGAGGCACTGAGGGACTTGCTTGCAAAACCAACAGGTCTGGCCTTGGACTCTCCTCGGGGCACTTGAGACAGCACCGCGCCGAGTTCGTCCAAAGACGCATCGACCGACAAAATGAAAGGCACCTCAAAGTCTGGATGGGCAAGCACCACACACTCCAGTAACATCGTCTTCAACAGATCAAATGCTTCCCCACATTCCACCGTCCAGTCTGTGGAGGTAAGCTTACGGAACCTGCCATGGGGCTTCTTATCCTTAGCTGACCTCCCCCTCCTCTTTTTTCCAGCTGTAAGGGCGAACAGGGGCTTAGCCACGGAGGAGCAGTTCGGGAGGAAATGCTGGTAGTAAAATATCATACCAAGGAAAGATTTGATCCTACGAACAGAAGGCGTGCACCCATCACCTTCCATGAGATCCTGCACTGTCATGTTGGAGATGACCTCTACTTTGGAGGGATCGACAGACACACCTCCGCCATCAACCACGTGGCCCAAAAACCGCACCTGCTTCTGCAGCAGATGACACTTTTTTGGAGCCAGTTTCAAGTTGTTCTCCCTCAACCTCTGAAACACAGTACGGAGCCTCGACAGAGCCTCAACCTCTGACGGCGCGAAGACAAGAAGATCATCAAGATAGCACAAAAGCTTCGTGAAGTTCAGATCCCCAAAGATCCCAATCATCATTCTCATGAAGGCTGCAGGGCTATTACAAAGGCCCTGTGGCATGCGATTGTATTCATGCAACCCAAGGGGAGTCGTGAAAGCAGTGTACTTCTTGCCATCTTCATGCATTGGGATGTTGAAGAAGCCAGAGGTGAGGTCTATCGTACTAAAGAGGCAGTTACCACCCAGCGCGGCAAGACAGTCCGACTGGTGTGGCAAGGGATGAGCGTCTTTCAAGGTCCGAGCATTCAGCCATCTGAAATCAGTGCAGATCCGAAGCCCGCCATCCTTCTTCCATACCATAACCAGCGGTGAAGCGTATGCGCTCGAGGACTTCCGGACAATCCCTTTCTCCTCCATATCAGTGAGAACCTGTCTCAACTTCTGATAGTGGGCTGGGGGAACCCTCCTGTAGGGCAAGTGAAAGGGGCGCTCATCCACCAGATGGATGCGATGTGTGTATCCTGTGACCTCGCCACAGTCCAGAGAGTCCCTGGAGAAGATGTCATGGTACTCGGTGAGCAGCTGAGTGAGCTGGGACTTGCATGCCTCACTAACCTGACAGGATTTGAGGTCAATGTCACTGAGTCCGAGCTCTGACAAACTCCTAGCCGGCTGGACAGGGGGACAGGCACTATCTGTGGCGTTGGACTCATGCCTCCCCGCAACTGATTGCAGTCCCTGGAAAACATTAAAGTCCTCAATCGCCAAGCATGGAAACACATCAGCCAACTTGCAGTTCCTTTTCAGCGTGATGGCTTTGTCAGATGGATTGACAACAGTCATGGGTACCCACCTATCGCCCCAGAGCGGTGTGACAAGTCGACCTACGAGGACACTGCGTGGCATGGCCTTGGAGTCTGTCGGCTCCACAACAACAGTGCTTCCAGCTGACATAGGCACCTTAGCAGGAAGTCTGCCCCAGACTAAGTGCTCGTGCCTCGGTAAGAGTGTCACAGCCTGGGTGAGCTTAACAGTACCTATCTTCTCAGGAACTGCACCACCCCTCCAGCGCTCTACATTCGTGAACATGGACAAGAACTGTTCAACGTCAGGACTAAACGGATGTTCCTGTCTGGACGCGATGTCCCAGTACTCAGTAGCACTCTTGAGTACATGGGCCACATGTTTAATGACGTTTGTGCCGACTATCAGATCATCATGCTGACCGGGCACGACCAGAGTGGGTATGACAAAGGAAACACCATAAAGCTGCATGTTGAGGTCATAAAAACCATCAGGCGTAGTCTCCAGACCATCGCAGCCAATCAAGACAATGTTCTCTTCAGGCTGCTGCTTCTCAGGTAAAACACCCCCAGAGCGGAGCTTCTCTACTGCATTTTCACTGATACTGCATGACATAGAGCCAGTATCCAACATGCCATTAAGCTGCACACTCTGGTTGACAAGAACAAGTCACTGAAAGCCTGAATCCTCTGTGTCGCCTGAATGACCATACGCGAACCCTGAGGTGCTTTGGCACACTTGTCTTCATACAAGTGAGCCAGGTCGGAGACATCAGTGAGGGATACATCTACTTTACCCACACCATCCCTCTCTAGGTGTGGGTTTAGTAGTTTAACGGACGAGACTGACAACCAGCTCTTCCACCAGGCTGAAAACGGAGCTGGTTGGGTAGCTGAAGGTGAGGACAGTCCCTCTTCCAATGACCAGGAGACAAACAGTTTATACATCGGTTCTTCCGGCTGCAGTGGGAAAATGTGGAGTGATCCGGAGACTTACAAACCCTGCACAACGGCTGCGGTGCGTCTGGCACCTGCCCTGCGGCGCTAACTGGCGGTTGAGTCTGCGTCGGTGTCCGGACTGCAGCGCTAACTGGAACCTGAGTCTGCATTGTGACCAAACGGTCTAGCAAGCTCACCAAACTCCTCATATAGTCATCACCGCCAGAGACAGGTGCGGGAGACGGTGTAGGAGACCTTGCACAAAATGGTGTAGGAGATGACGCATGAGCCGGGACGGGAGATGGCACCACCGGCACGGTCGTGTTCAAGTCGGGAGTCACGTCGACTACAGGGACATGAACCTGTGAATGGAACCTACGCTCTACCGCGCCTGCTTCACGTTGTCCACCTGCAGCAACACGGGACTTCCTCTCCAGCATGTGCTCATCAAGCCTCTCTTGGATCTCGCTAGCAGACCATTTCCCTGCGGACTTGAACTTAAAAACATTGGCAAGAGACTGATCTGGACAGTGTTTGATAAACATCATGCTTACCTCGTGGCTTGGCTCTTCAATACTACGGCCCTGCCACTTCAAGCATTCGTCAGCCACCTCCACTGTCTTATTAAGCCTAATCCAATACTCCATAGCATCCTCACCTGGCTTGGGCAGCGTACTGTAAAAGTCCGCCAGGGGCATGCTCGAGTATGTGAGGTCACTCAAGTGTTGCTTCAGTACATCAAAAATAATGTGGGGGTTCGCTATGTGGTCGATAGATGTGTTGCGCAGCTTTATCCTCACCACGTCCCCTGCTTTCCCCATAAGCTTAGCTAGAATCTCATGTGACTGCTCACTAACTGGAATGGCTCGCTTCCTCAAATACAAAGTCATAAGGCTCTCCCACTCATGAACTGTAAACTTATCAGAGCTATCGCCCCTGAAAATAGGAGGCTCCCTAGCGTCTGTCTGCATTACTACTCTAACACTAGACACTGTCTCCGAACGCTGTTCAGCAGACCTAGCACTGTCTGTGTGTGTGTTTCTAAGCATTTGTGTTTCCTGCAGCTTAGCAGTGATTGACTCTCCTATCTTCTCTGCTAACTGAGTAATGAGCGTGGCTAACTCACCCACTGGCTGCTCGCTGGTACCTAGCACAGCCCCTTCGCTGATACCTGGCCTGGCCCGTTCTACGTAGCGTGTGGAGGTGAACTGAGGAGTGCCAAATGTGGTCGGGTCTCTAGGTCCTGGTGCTCTGGTGTCTGGTTCCCTGCCCTCTAAGAGCTGCCCGAAACTCCTACCTACACCTAGCCGTAAACCCCCACCCACATCTAACTGGTACCCCCTCTCCATAGCACACTGGCGATCCAAAAGATCCTGATCAGCAATGTTACCCCCACCTACGTACGAACCACCCTCTGCCATGTTCCTACCTCTAACATTCAGATAAAATAAAAAATAAAATAAAAAAGTGAAAAGCTCAATTAATTTAAATAATTGAATCTAGAAATCACTAAGAGATTGAAACAATCACACACAATCAACAAATTCACCAATAGATTAATCACATATGCACATATCCAGTAGTTTACATCAATAGATTATTCACACGAGTTCTTCAGTGACATCAACATTAACCTTTTTTCCTTTTTTTTTCGTGTGTTTTTCTTCCTTCAGTATATACAAATGTCCTGTTCACAAGCCCAGTCCATGGTAACCACAGCTATGACTGTCCAGTGTCCACACAGCTCAACTCCAGTCCACTGTAACATGAGTGTACAGTCTATAGAAATACCTGAGGACGTCTGGGGCTTGATGACGACAGCAGCCTCCCGCGGCGAGCAACTGATGTCGCTCTCAGGCCCCAGGAGGGTCACGGCACCAATGTAACGGGGGCTGTTAAGCTCGCGCACCAGAACCTGACCCGTGTGGCGAAACCCAAGACAGACAGACACGAGATGACTTCAAAAGCTACAAAGGGCGGTTTTATTGTGGGAGGGAAATGTATGGTGAAAAAAGGCGTTCTGTTAGTGGGATGTGTGAATAAACTATGTGTGGTGTCCCGTGGTTTGCGTGAATAACTATGTGTGAGTGTTTTTAGCCAATGTGTGGTGCGGTATGTAAATGACCAGGAGGTGTTGAAAAAAATGTGCGTGCACCTGGCGAGAAAGTCCAGTCCGTGATCCAAGAGGGGTTGTCCGAGAAAGTCCAGGTCCGAGATCCGGGAAGTCGAGTCCGAAAGGAGGGGTCCAGATAGAGGGACAAGGGGGGAGATCGCAGGAGAGGTCCTTGGAGAAACGTGAAGGTCGCTGGGGACGAGGGAGACGCGGGGAGCCGT
This sequence comes from Lampris incognitus, assembly GCF_029633865.1. NCBI lineage: Eukaryota > Metazoa > Chordata > Actinopteri > Lampriformes > Lampridae > Lampris > Lampris incognitus. The sequence goes on from NC_079219.1 coordinate 43,463,752, forward strand.
GGAAATCGCGGAGGGAGAGTCGCAGGGTTCAGTACGTCGAAGCACTGAGAGACGTTCTGGGAGGCTTCTTGTAGAAGGCTGCCTGATTGCCACAGGTGTGCCTGATGGATGATGGCAAACACCTGGTGCAGTGCAGCGCTCGTCTCCTCAGAGCGCGAGCCGAGCGCTCGGATGTTTCCGGCACGTCCGAGCTGGGGGAGTGGCTTGAACGTGCCGGGGAGGCAGCTCGGGGCGGTGTAACCACAACAGGACCCCCCCCTCCTACGGGAGACACCGGGCGACAGTCCGATGGCGTTGGGGTAGGCCCGATAGAACTCCTCCAGGAGTGCAGGGTCGGCCAGGTAGGACCGGGGAACCCAGCTGCGGTCCTCGGGCCCATAGCCAACCCAGTCCACCAGGTATTGGTACCCACGCCCCCGGCGGCGTACGGCGAGCAGCCGGTCGACATCCCAGACCATGTCACCACCGTCGAGGACCCTGGGGGGTGGAGGAGCTTGGACAGGGGGAGACAGGGGGCTGGTGGCTACGGGTTTGAGGCGCGAGACATGGAAGACGGGATGGATCTTGAGTGAGGTAGGGAGATGGAGACGCACCGCCGAAGGGTTGACGATGCGGTCGATGGTGTAGGGACCGACGTAGCGGGGAGCCAGCTTCCGGTTGAGGGTAGGGAGGGGCAGGTCCCGGGCCAGGAGCCATACCCTCTGGCCAGGTCGATAAGCTGGGGCCGGCACTCTCCGCCGGTTGGCGCTGCGCCGGGCCCGCTCTGTAGCTCGCAACACAGCGGCCCGGGCGGTCTTCCAAACGCGCCGACATCGGCGGAGATGGGCCCTCGTGGACGGGACTGCCACCTCCAACTCCTGATGGGGGAACAGAGGGGGTTGATAGCCCAGGGAACACTCGAAGGGGGACAAACCGGTAGCCGAACTCTCCATGGAGTTGAGCGAGTACTCCACCCAGGGCAGGTACTTGCTCCAGGAGGCGGGGTTGCTGGTGGTAACGCAACGCAAAGCCGCCTCCAGGGCTTGATTGGCCCGCTCTGCCTGCCCATTGGTCTGGGGGTGATACCCGGAGGAGAGGCTGACCGTGGCCCCAATCCCCTTACAGAAGGCCTGCCATACCTTCGAAGTGAACTGGGGACCACGGTCAGAGACAATGTCCAGGGGAATCCCATGAAGTCGGACGACGTGGGAGACGAGAAGGTCCGCCGTCTCGGCTGCAGAGGGGAGTTTGGTGAGGGCAACAAAATGGACGGCCTTGGAAATGCGGTCGACAATGGTGAGAATGGTGTCATTGCCTTGGGACACGGGGATGCCAGTTACGAAGTCCAAGGCAATGTGGGACCAAGGTCGGCCGGGGACAGGAAGGGGGCGCAGGAGACCTGCTGGAGGGCGATGGAGAGCCTTGCTGCGGGCGCAGGTGGTGCAGGCTGCCACGAACTCTCTGGTGTCTGCCTCCATGGTGGGCCACCAGAAACCCCTGCGGATGAAGGCCGCCGTTCGGTAGACACCGGGGTGGCAGGCAAGATGGCTGGAGTGGCCCCACTCCAGCACCTGGGGCCGGACAGAGGGAGGCACAAATAGCCGGTTCCGGGGTCCATTGCCTGGGTCGGGATGGGCGCGCTGGGCCCTTCTCACCACTGATTCGATGGCCCAGGTGACGGCACCCACCACCCGGGCCGGGGGAAGGATGGTGTCTGGGGCGTCAGGGGACCCCTTGGGAAACAGACGGGAGAGGGCGTCTGCCCTGACGTTCTTGGTGCCCGGGCGGTAGGTGAGGGTGAAGTCGAACCGGCTGAAGAAGAGAGCCCAGCGCGCCTGCCTGGGGTTGAGCCTCTTAGCCGTCCGTACGTAGGTCAGGTTTTTGTGATCGGACCATACGATGAACGGCTGCCCTGCTCCCTCCAGCCAGTGTCTCCACTCCTCTAGGGCGGCGTGGACGGCCAGCAACTCCCTGTTGCCGATGTCATAATTCTTCTCCGCAGGACTGAAACGCCGGGAGAAGAAGGCGCACGGGTGGATCTTCTGGTCCTCCTCCGACCGCTGGGAGAGGACGGCTCCGATGCCCGTGTCCGATGCGTCCACCTCCACGATGAACTGTCTGCACGGGTCCGGGTGGGCGAGCACCGGAGCCGTTGTGAACAGCCTCTTCAGGGCCGAGAAGGCGGCTTCCGCCTCCGAGGTCCAGGAGAAGGGGCGGAGGTTGGAGGTGAGTGCAGTGAGGGGGGCGGCCACACGGCTGAACCCCCTGATGAAGCGCCGGTAGAAGTTTGCAAACCCCAGGAAGCGCTGGAGTTGCGTCCTGTTGGTGGGCCGTGCCCACTCCTCCACCGCTCGGGTCTTCCTGGGGTCAGTGCGGACGAGCCCCTTCTCCACGATGTGGCCAAGGAACTCCACGGAGGCGGAGTGGAACACGCACTTCTCGGCTTTCACGAAGAGCCTGTTCTCCAGCAGCCGTTGGAGGACCAGGCGGACATGCTGGTGGTGTTCCTCCTCAGTCCTGGAGAACATGAGTATGTCATCCAGGTACACCACCGCGAACGTGTTCAGCATGTCCCGGAGCACGTCGTTGACCAATGTCTGGAAGACGGCCGGGGCGTTGGTGAGGCCGAAGGGCATAACGAGGTACTCGAATTGCCCTAGGTGAGTGTTGAAGGCCGTCTTCCATTCATCCCCTTCCCGGATGCGCACCAGGTGGTACGCACTGCGCAGGTCCAGCTTCGTGAACACCGTGGCGTGAGTGAGTGGCTCGAACGTGGAACTCATAAGGGGGAGTGGGTATTTATTTTTCACCGTGATATTATTTAACATTCGATAATCTATGCAAGGCCTCAGGCTGCCCTCCTTCTTTGCCACAAAAAAGAAGCCCGCCGCCACCGGGGAAGACGAGGGCCTTATGATTCCTGAGGCCAGGGACTCTGTGATATAATTGCGCATAGCCTCCTTCTCTGGGACGGAGAGGTTATACAACCGACCGGTGGGAAGGGCGGCCCCGGGAAAGAGATCTATGGCACAATCATAGGGACGGTGAGGGGGGAGGGAAAGTGCACTCTCTTTACTAAATACAGGGGCTAAATCGTGATAAATGGAAGGAACACCAGTGAGATCCGTGGGAGGAGGCACGGGCCTGAGGCCGCTGGACGGGGAGTGGGCGGAGCGAAGGCAGTTGGCATGACACGCAACGCTCCAACCCAAAATCCGCCCAGTAGAAAAAGAGATGTAGGGATCGTGCCGTTCCAACCACGGTCTTCCTAACACCAGGGGCGCTGTGGGGGCGTGCAAAACCAAGAAACGGATAGCTTCCACGTGATTACCCAAAAGAGTGAGGGTGAGGGAAGCAGTGCTGTGTGTGATTTTACCAAGTGAACGTCCATCTAGGGCTTGGGCTGTGAGGGGTGTGTCTAGGGGGACGAGTGGAATGCCGGCCTGCCGGGCCAGCGAGGTGTCCATCAAACACTCGTCCGCCCCCGAATCCAGGAGTGCACCAACAGACAGTGAGCGGTTACCCCAGGTGAGAGTGACCGGAAAAAGGTGGTTGTGCTCCTTCTTGGGCTGGGGCTGAGGAAGGGTCGTCAGGCTCACTAGGACACCCCTCATTAGTGAGCCGGGTCTTTTTGGGCAAGTCGGGCAGGCCTTGATATAGTGGCCCGACCTCCCGCAGTAGAGGCAGAGGTGGCCATGCATCCTCTGCCTCTACTGCGGGAGGTTCTGCATGGGCTCCTCCTCCGGCCTGGATCCAGAAGCCACCCAGGGTTGCGAGGGGGAGTGTGAGGGTGGAGAGAGCCCACGGGACGCTGACCCAGGGAAGGCACCGGTAGGACGGACGGGGGTTGGTCTATGGGAGGGGCCAGCGCGCGGGGCGCGTTCCTGGCGCCGCTCCCGCAGCCGTTCGTCCATCTGGAGGGCGAGGGTGACGAGCTCGTTGAAGGAGGCAGGGCGGTCCCGAACGATAAGATATTTGATGGGCTCGCTCAGCCCCCTCCTGTACGCGCTCTTGAGCGCAGTGTCATCCCACCCACTGTCTGCCGCGAGTATCCTTACCTCCAGGGAATAATCTGCCACCGACCTGGCTCCCTGCTGGATGGAATGGAGGCGGCCGGCAGCGTCCTGCCCGTCAGCTGGGTGGTCGAACACCAGATTGAACTCGCGGCGGAAGGCACCATAGTCCGAGGCGAGCTGCTCGGTATGGCCTACCGCCGCTATGGCCCAGCTGAGGGCTTTGCCGGTGAGGAGGGACATGACAAGGGCTACCTTGGTCTCTCCTGTCCTATACCTAGCTGGCTGGTGTTTGAACAGGAGCTCACACTGACCAAGGAAACCCCTGCACAGCTCGAACTCCCCACCGAAGGCCTTGGGGCAGGGGAGGTTAGGCTCGCACCGGGGGTCCAGTGGGGGTTGACTCGGAGGAGGGGGAACGTCGGGACCAGGAACGGGGAAACCGGAGGCCGAGCTGGGGGCAGAGACCGAGGCCAGGGCAGGGTGGTCGCTCATCCTGGAGACCGCTGTGGAGAGTGCAGCGATCTGCGCGGTGAGGGCATCTAACGCGCTCGTCGCGGCCTGGGAGCCGGACTGAAGATCGCTGATCTCTCCGGTGACACGGGTGAAGGCAGTAGTAAGCTCTGAGCAGAGAGAGGCAAGTTGGTAACTGTGACTTCTTACTACTGCCTCTAGGGGGACGGAGCTCTGGGGCGTCACAGGGACCGTCCGCTCCTTGGGTTTGTCTGGGTCCATAATGGCTTCGACGTTCTGTTAAGCTCGCGCACCAGAACCTGACCCGTGTGGCGAAACCCAAGACAGACAGACACGAGATGACTTCAAAAGCTACAAAGGGAGGTTTTATTGTGGGAGGGAAATGTATGGTGAAAAAAGGCGTTCTGTTAGTGGGATGTGTGAATAAACTATGTGTGGTGTCCCGTGGTTTGCGTGAATAACTATGTGTGAGTGTTTTTAGCCAATGTGTGGTGCGGTATGTACATGACCAGGGGGTGTTGAAAAAAATGTGCGTGCACCTGGCGATAAAGTCCAGTCCCTGATCCAAGAGGGGTTGTCGGAGAAAGTCCAGGTCCGAGATCCGGGAAGTCGAGTCTGAAAGGAGGGGTCCAGATAGAGGGACAAGAGGGGAGATCGCAGGAGAGGTCCGGGGAGAAACGTGAAGGTCGCTGGGGACGAGGGAGACGCGGGGAGCCGTGGAAATCGCGGAGGGAGAGTCGCAGGGTTCAGTACGTCGAAGCACTGAGAGACGTTCTGGGAGGCTTCTTGTAGAAGGCTGCCTGATTGCCACAGGTGTGCCTGATGGATGATGGCAAACACCTGGTGCAGTGCAGCGCTCGTCTCCTCAGAGCGCGAGCCGAGCGCTCGGATGTTTCCGGCACGTCCGAGCTGGGGGAGTGGCTTGAACGTGCCGGGGAGGCAGCTCGGGGCGGTGTAACCACAACAGGGGCAGTCCTTTGCTGTTCTATGCTGGTCAGCCTGCTGCACGCCCGTCACTCTCATCATTAGCTCTGCGTTGTGTTCTATTTTGGGTGGGGCCCCAGGTGTTGTGGGGGGCCCTCAGTCTCTCATCATCATCATCATCATGATCAAGGAAGGAGGGGGGGCACACAGGACTCTATTTGGCCCACCTTTCCATTTATTTTGGTTTCAAACCCTTCGACAAACGTCCAGTTCTCCAGCTGGAGTGGTGTTTCTTACGGACGTGGGGGTCGATGCTCAACCACTGCCCGGACTTCACTCGTGTGCGTTAGAAGGAGAAACCGTCCACTGGACTCCGATGTAAGAAAGGATAAACAAGTATTTTATCCCACAGCTTGCAGTATCTTCTTACAGGGACACTCAAGGTTACGTTCTCCTCTATCAGCAAAACTGTGCTACGGTAAGAAACACGCGTGGCTCGGCTCGATCGCTGCTTGAGACTCCTCCCACAAAACAAAAATGGCCTCTCCCGCGTTCCCTCTTCCGTGTACCCACAAGACCGCTCTCTTAAAGCGACAGTACAAGTATATGACGGTCGTTATAAAACATACATAAAAGTAAATAATGACATAAAATAATATGTAGTAAACACAAATAACAGTACACAGACAGGATTTGGTGATATTTCATACTCAAACAAAATAGAATAAAAACATTAATTTTAACCTGGTTACACGTGTCATGCCAACTGCCTTCGCTCCGTCCAGCGGCCACAGACCCGTGCTTCCTCCCACGATCTCACTGGTGTTCCTCCCATTTATCACGATTTATCCCCTGTATTTAGTAAGGACAGTGCACTTTCCCTCCCCCCTCACCGTCCCTATGATTGCGCCATAGATCTCCTTCCCGGGGCCGCCCTTCCCACCGGTCGGTTGTATAACCTCTCCATCCCGGAGAAGGAGGCTATGCGCAATTATATCAGAGTCCCTAGACTCAGGAATCATAAGGCCCTCGTCTTCCCCGGTGGCGGCGGGCTTCTTTTTTGTGGCAGAGAAGGAGGGCAGCCTGAGGCCTTGCATAGATTATCGAATGTTAAATGACATCACGGTGAAAAATAAATATCCACTCCCCCTTATGAGTTCCACGTTCGAGCCACTCACTCACGCCACGGTGTTCACCAAGCTAGACCTGCGAAGCGCGTACCACCTGTTGCGCATCCGGGAAGGGGATGAATGGAAGACGGCCTTCAACACCCACCTAGGGCATTTCGAGTACCTCGTTTATGCCCTTCGGCCTCACCAACGCCCTGGCCGTCTTCCAGGCGTTAGTCAACGACGTGCTCCGGGACATGCTGAACACGTTCGCGGTGGTGTACCTGGATGACATACTCGTGTTCTCCAGGACTGAGGAGGAACACCACCAGCATGTCCGCCTGGTCCTCCAACGGCTGCTGGAGAACAGGCTCTTCGTGAAAGCCGAGAAGTGTGTGTTCCACTCCGCCTCCATGGAGTTCCTTGGCCACATCGTGGAGAAGGGGCTCGTCCGCAACGACCCCAGTAAGACCCGAGCGGTGGAGGAGTGGGCACCAGGCCCGTAGCCAGAAACATATTTTGGGGGGGGGGTCGGGCAACACTGCTGAAAGCTACCGGTAAATAAAATTCCCACACTGTATTCTATAGCCTAATATCCAACCTGTAGCATTCCAGCCGGACTTTATTCAGACGATGCACTCCAATAACGACTGATGGGTCCATGGTGCGGTATCAGACCATTTATTGCAGCATTTTACTAGTCACACCGTAGACACACCATAGAACCACCGTAAGAGCTGAAAGCATATACATAAAACAATCATTAAATTATATGTGCGACCACGTTTCCCCCATAGCTAGCCACCAGTACGGGGTGCATTGCACTAGCTAGCATTAGCTTATCATTAGCGATCTCCAAATCACAAAGAACACATTGTAAATAAAAAATAACGAAATTCGAATTAAACAGTCAATCGGCACTCATACCCGTTCGCCTTCTAGCTAGGTTCTAAATAAATGATGATGATCAATGAATTATAAGTTGTGAATTCGTTCTGTGCATAGCGAACATGACCATCGTCTTCAACTTTCAGTTTAGTTCTGCCGTTTTCTCGCAGCGGCGCACAGCATCATGGGAGACCAGAGTTTTTCAAAGAAAGGTCGCATAACAAAAGTAAGTGTAATTCGCTGTTAATAACAATCAGGACTGTACTTTAGGCACCAAATACAAATCAATAATGAGCACCATACAAATCAATAATAATAAAAAATATTATGACAAAATTATATGGGTCATTTACACAACCGTACGGTAAATGTCAACGTATTAATGGCCCATAGATAATCCTCAATGCATTAATAAATAAAAGTGGGTTTTTGTTGTGCTTACACCGCCCCGAGCTGCCTCCCCGGCACGTTCAAGCCACTCCCCCAGCTCGGACGTGCCGGAAACATCCGAGCGCTCGGCTCGCGCTCTGAGGAGACGAGCGCTGCACTGCACCAGGTGTTTGCCATCATCCATCAGGCACACCTGTGGCAATCAGGCAGCCTTCTACAAGAAGCCTCCCAGAACGTCTTTCAGTGCTTCGACGTACTGAACCCTGCGGTAAAGTTCTGACAAGCCCTCCAGCGTTCCTTGCATTCTGTTTATTCCCCAGTGTCTTATCTTCGTGTCTCTGTTTCCTCCCAAGACTCTCCCTCCGCGATTTCCACGGCTCCCCGCGTCTCCCTCGTCCCCAGCGACCTTCACGTTTCTCCCCGGACCTCTCCTGCGATCTCCCCCCTTGTCCCTCTATCTGGACCCCTCCTTTCGGACTCGACTTCCCGGATCTCGGACCTGGACTTTCTCGGACAACCCCTCTTGGATCACGGACTGGACTTTCTCGCCAGGTGCACACACATTTTTTCAACACCTCCTGGTCATTTACATACCGCACCACACATTGGCTAAAAACACTCACACATAGTTATTCACGCAAACCACGGGACACCACACATAGTTTATTCACACATCCCACTAACAGATCGCCTTTTTTCACCATACATTTCCCTCCCACTGTAGCCGGGTGGTAAATCTGTTAAATATGTTAAATGATTTTCCACTTAAATTTAGTATAGTTTAACTGTTAATATATGTAATTGTTACACTGTCAAGCCATGTAAAATGTCATTTGATGTATTTAAATTGTGAGGCAGATTGTGAGCGTATTTTTATAGTTTTGTTGTCATTGCATGGTTTGACCAGTAAGTGGCAGTGGCGGACTTGTATTGTAACTCCGTGCAAGTTATCCAAGTGCATCTTGGGTATTCTTTCTTTTTTTCTTGTGTGGAGCGCCTGAAGATTGCGGTGTGACGAGGCTCTGACTCCGTAGTAAGTAAGGGTAAATATCTTGTGAAATATACCTGTAACATTATTCCAAACAATATTGTATGTCGGTAATTTGACAAGATGGTTTGATTTAGACGCTACTGGAGTTGATGTTCGGTGATTTTGGGCGCGAGCCGTCGACCGCTGTTCGCCATTGCAGGCATGACAAGGTAATGTTGGCGTGAATAAAGCCACACCATGCCATTGTATTTGGGATGTAAAGGTTTTATATGCATTTTAATTCTGTTTAAAGGTAACTGACAGAGTGAGAAGTTGCGCGATCTTCAGGAAGTTCCACATGTCTTTGTTAAACCCTGTTTAACGTACATAGTCCACTGCCGTATTTTGCACCTTATTTTGTATTTATTATTTCCCTTTTTTAAAATCTTTTCTGTTAAACTTGCCACATCTGTGAACATTTATGAGCTGTTTGCTCGAAAGACACAGGAATGTATGCACTCAGTAAAACGATCTGCATTCGAAGGTTCAAACAATAAAATTAAAGCTACAAGAACCCCGGAAGTAATTGTGTCCTGTGTGGTATCTAATTCCACGGGCTACATAATTTTGGTACCAGGAGTGGGGTGTAGCTAAAACATTTTTTTTTAAATTGGCAACAGAGTGGCTTATTTTTACTTAAAAAAAAAAACATACGGCAGTGGTGAAGATTGCTGGTGACGTCCGTTGGTGTTGAGTCTGAAGCCATCCTGCTGTGGACGTGGTGACCAGCGAGAGACGACGTGAGGGCATCTAAGAGGTTCTGGTGCTTCCTGTTTCACACGACTCCGCCGTACCAGCGCAGAGGACTCCAGCGCTTACTTCAGCTACAAAGACCAAGATCCAGCAAGGCTCCAAGTTAAAGACTGTCCTTGTAGTATCCTTGAACCAGGTTTTGAACTAAATATCCTCATTTATACTGGACTGAGTAAAGATTAATATATCATTATGTCTAGTGATTCTGGTGATGAAGGGAGTTCACGTAATGATAATGGCCACACCTCAGGTGGCATAATGGGTATAGGTGAAGGTGCTACAAAAGAAATGCAGACCACCATGCAAGAGCTTGCCAGACTGCGAGATGAGCTCACCAGGTTAAATGGTGAAGCAAGGGCTCAGAGAGCAAGTGATAACAGTGCACCCACACGTTCATACATCTACGTTCCAAGAGAACGCCAGATACAAGCATTTAGTGGGGAGTGTGGTACAGACAGGAGATCTGTCGAAGAGTTTATTGAAGAGGGTGAAAGGGTTTTAAGATACAGAGAGCAAACAACAGAAGAACAATGTGACTATATACTATTTCTATTGCGTGGCCCTGCATTGGAAGAGGTGCGACTATGCATGAGGGGTCAGTCAGTGGGGCCCAGTGATTTATACTCTTACCTGAGCAATGCATTTGGGGAAAAGCGCAGTTCCACACAGCTTTTGCAGACCTTTTACAACCGTAACCAAACTGATGGAGAAGACCTCCGTGACTACTCCCATGCACTATCCCAGATTTTGAGCTCTGTAGTGAAACAGTCCACAGATGTAATACCTAATGAGAAAACTGTGCTCAGAGACCGGTTTATTGAGGGTTTAAGAGAAGCAGCGCTCAGGCGTGAACTCAGGAAAATGGTTAGGGACAAACCAGAGAGCAGTCTTCTAGATGTGAGGAACGAGGCCCTCCTGTGGGAGATGGAGGACAGCAGGTCTCATCGTCCCAGGGTCATAAAGAGCAACCAAGTTACATCAGAGGTTCCGGAAACCCAGTGCTCTATTATTAAAACAAACAATGACCAAGGTATTGCATTAAATGATGTTCGGAGAGCAGTAGCCCATCAAGAAAAACAGCTAGCAGAGTTAGGCAAAACACTCGCTGATCTAGCCTTTGCTGTAGGTGAACTGAGTAAGCGCAGCACTCAACAGACATTCCTAGAGCCCAAGCCACGACCTAGACCCCAGCCAAAGTTCACACCAAATGGTCAGCCTATCTGTTTCAAGTGTAGAGGCATAGGTCACATTGCAAGAAAATGCTCACAGGCCAGAGGGGGTCAAGGGGACGCAACACCTAGTTCTTATGTAGTGCAGGAAAACTCGCACCCTCAGTTGTCATGAGCCACACAACTCGAGGGGAGGAAGCTGGCTCACCAAAAGAGACTCCAGACAGAAGCAGGATCTTAGAGCGTGCAGTCGGAGAATGTAAAACTGTTGAGGTGAAACTACGAGGTGTTACAGTGTCCTGCTTACTTGACACTGGTAGCCAGGTCAGTACAATTTCTGAGAGTTTTTTCAGGGAACACCTGTCAGTGAAAGGCGAAGACATTCACCCGGCATTTGAGTGGTTAAAGATCACTGCAGCTAATGGATTAGACATACCCTATATGGGCTATGTGGAGCTTGATGTAGAAGCCATGGGTCTGACTATCCCAGAGCGAGGTTTTCTGATAGTTAAAGATTCTGAACACTCTTCCTCTGTTCCAGGTCTAATAGGGATGAACATTGTCAAAAAATGCAGAGAGCTAGTACACACTGAGTTTGACACCACACTGCAGGAGAGGTTTGACTCAAACTGGAGAGAGGCTTTTAATCATCTTCATGCAGTACATGCAACAGACAGACTCTCTTTCGCTAGGGTAGCTGGTAAGGATGTAGTCCATATACCTGCTTCATCTGCTGCTACAGTTATGGCTAGGGGAGTCAGGACCGTGAGTGAGGATGGTTCTTTTTTGTTGCTGGAGTCTGTGGGTGTCCCCGTTCCTGGAGGTTTGGTTGTTGTGCCTACTTTGGTTTCATCGGGCAATCACATTTTTCCAGTCCGAGTCATGAACATGTCTGATGAAGATATCTGGCTAGGGCCACGGACTAGGCTAGGGGTTTTGACTCAGGTAGACTGTGTGAAAAGTGATGAGCTTTGTGAGGTACAGTTCCAGAGAATCTCAGCAGACACTGAACAAGTGAGTATCAGTGAACACCCCGAAACACCGACAGATGTGCAGGAAATTCTCGGCAAGCTCAATTTTTGTGGTAGCCCAGAACAGCAAGCACAGCTGACTTTGTTACTGGAGAAGTACTCTTTTGTGTTTGCAACAGAAGATGAAGATCTAGGCCACACTGACAAAGTACAACATGAGATCCATCTGACAGATGACATACCTGTAACACAGCCATACAGACGAATCCCACCCACACAGTACAGTGAAGTCAGGGAACATATTGGCAAGCTGCTTAAAAAAGGGGTCATTCAAGAAAGCTCTAGTGCTTATGCTTCGCCCATAGTACTAGTGAGAAAGGCAGATGGTAGTCTGAGGCTATGTGTTGATTACAGGAAACTCAACTCAAAGACAAGACGTGATGCATTCGCGCTTCCGAGAATTGATGAGAGTTTTGATGCGCTGAGAGGGGCAAAGTTCTTTTCGACCATAGATCTGGCGAGCGGATACCACCAGGTAGCTATGCATGAGCGAGATCGGACTAAGACTGCATTTACTACACCGTTTGGTCTGTATGAGTACGTGAGAGTGCCTTTTGGTGTTTGTAACGGTCCAGCTACATTTCAGAGACTTATGCAAGTTACTATGAATGATCTCATTTTTCAGATACTCCTGGTCTACCCTAGATGACATCTTGGTTTTTTCAGAGACATTTGAGCAGCATTTGGAGAGACTTGAGACTGTGTTTAAGAGACTGGCAGAGGTGAAGGTGAAGTTGCAGAAGTGTGCTTTTCTACAACAGTCAGTAAAGTTTTTGGGTCATCAGGTGTCAGCAGAAGGTATAGGAACTGACCCCTCCAAGGTCTCTGCTGTTAAGAACTGGAAGGTCCCAACCACTGCCAAAGAGCTGCAGCCGTTCTTGGGTTTCTGTAGTTACTACAGGAGATTCATTCGAGGCTTCTCACAGATTGCCGGGCCACTGCATGACCTAGTCAACAAATGTTCAGGTGTGAAAAAAACCGGGAAAGTAGGTCACCAGTTTTGTAATATGTGGACACCAGAGTGTGACTCTTCCTTTGAGCAGTTAAAGGAAAAACTTACCTCTGCTCCCATTTTGGGTTTTGCCGATTTCACACAACCATTTGTAGTTGAGACAGATGCTAGTCAGCATGGATTAGGCGCTGTATTGTGTCAGCAGCAAGGTGACACCAGACGTGTCCTAGCATATGCTAGCCGCAGACTACGCCAGGCTGAGAAGAATGACCGAAATTATAGTAGCATGAAGTTGGAGTTGCTTGCCTTAAAATGGGCAGTTGCTGAAAAATTCAGGGGTTACTTGCTTGGTTCAAAGTTTGTTGTCCTGACTGATAACAATCCCCTCTGCCACCTCAAGACAGCCAAGTTAGGTGCTATAGAGCAGAGGTGGGTAGCGCAACTGTCTGTTTTTGATTTCGAGGTTAAGTACCGTCCTGGTTGCAGTAATGCCGCCGCAGATGCTCTCTCTAGGCAGGAGTTTGCAGGGGAGCCTGAAACAGACCCTGACTCGGATTTTGACGACTGTATCACTGTGTGTAACCTGATTGAGCGAGGAACAGTTCTGGATCCTGGTCTTGTCTCTAGAGGTCTGGAGTGTTACAAAGTGAGACAGATCCGTGCTGGGGAGTCGAGGTCTGGTGAGACAGGTACTAAACAGGGCAACACCCCCACACTGCCAGGTTATACCAGAGAGGAGCTGGTAGGTTTTCAGGCCGGTGACCCCACCCTAAAAGAGTTTAGGGCATTTTGGGCCAGCTACAAGAACCCCGGAAGTAATTGTGTCCTGTGTGGTATCTAATTCCACGGGCTACACCACAATAAAACCTCCCTTTGTAGCTTTTGAAGTCATCTCGTGTCTGTCTGTCTTGGGTTTCGCCACACGGGTCAGGTTCTGGTGCGCGAGCACAACAGAACGTCGAAGCCATTATGGACCCAGGCAAACCCAAGGAGCGGACGGTCCCTGTGACGCCCCAGAGCTCCGTCCCCCTAGAGGCAGTAGTAAGAAGTCACAGTTGCCAACTTGCCTCTCTCAGCTCAGAGCTTACTACTGCCTTCACCCGTGTCACCGGAGAGATCAGTGATCTTCAGTCCGGCTCCCAGGCTGCGACGAGCGCGTTAGATGCCCTCACCGCGCAGATCGCTGCGCTCTCCACAGCGGTCTCCAGGATGAGCGACCACCCTGCCCTGGCCTCGGTCTCTGCCCCCAGCTCGGCCTCCGGTTTCCCCGTTCCTGGTCCCGACGTTCCCCCTCCGAGTCAACCCCCACTGGACCCCCGGTGCGAGCCTAACCTCCCCTGCCCCAAGGCCTTCGGTGGGGAGTTCGAGCTGTGCAGGGGTTTCCTTGGTCAGTGTGAGCTCCTGTTCAAACACCAGCCAGCTAGGTATAGGACAGGAGAGACCAAGGTAGCCCTTGTCATGTCCCTCCTCACCGGCAAAGCCCTCAGCTGGGCCATAGCGGCGGTAGGCCATACCGAGCAGCTCGCCTCGGACTATGGTGCCTTCCGCCGCGAGTTCAATCTGGTGTTCGACCACCCAGCTGACGGGCAGGACGCTGCCGGCCGCCTCCATTCCATCCAACAGGGAGCCAGGTCGGTGGCAGATTATTCCCTGGAGGTAAGGATACTCGCGGCAGACAGTGGGTGGGTTGACACTGCGCTCAAGAGCACGTACAGGAGGGGGCTGAGCGAGCCCATCAAAGATCTTATCGTTCGGGACCGCCCTGCCTCCTTCAACGAGCTCGTCACCCTCGCCCTCCAGATGGACGAACGGCTGCGGGAGCGGCGCCAGGAACGCGCCCCGCGCGCTGGCCCCTCCCATAGACCAACCCCCGTCCGTCCTACCGGTGCCTTCCCTGGGTCAGCGTCCCGTGGGCTCTCTCCACCCTCATACTCCCCCTCGCAACCCTGGGTGGCTTCTGGATCCAGGCCGGAGGAGGAGCCCATGCAGTTGGGTCGGTCACGGCTCCCGCTGGAAGTTAGGGAGCAGAGGATGCATGGCCACCTCTGCCTCTACTGCGGGAGGTCGGGCCACTATATCAAGGCCTGCCCGACTCGCCCAAAAGACCCGGCTCACTAGTGAGGGGTGTCCTAGTGAGCCTGACGACCCTTCCTCAGCCCCAGCCCAAGAAGGAGCACAACCACCTTTTTCCGGTCACTCTCACCTGGGGTAACCGCTCACTGTCTGTTGGTGCACTCCTGGATTCGGGGGCGGACAAGTGTTTGATGGACACCTCGCTGGCCCGGCAGGCCGGCATTCCACTCGTCCCCCTAGACACACCCCTCAGAGCCCAAGCCCTAGATGGACGTTCACTTGGTAAAATCACACACAGCACTGCTTCCCTCACCCTCACTCTTTCGGGTAATCACGTGGAAGCTATCCGTTTCTTGGTTTTGCACGCCCCCACAGCGCCCCTGGTGTTAGGAAGACCGTGGTTGGAACGGCACGATCCCTACATCTCTTGGTCTACTGGGCGGATTTTGGGTTGGAGCGTTGCGTGTCATGCCAACTGCCTTCGCTCCGCCCACTCCCCGTCCAGCGGCCTCAGACCCGTGCCTCCTCCCACGGATCTCACTGGTGTTCCTTCCATTTATCACGATTTAGCCCCTGTATTTAGTAAAGAGAGTGCACTTTCCCTCCCCCCTCACCGTCCCTATGATTGTGCCATAGATCTCTTTTCCGGGGCCGCCCTTCCCACCGGTCGGTTGTATAACCTCTTCGTCCCAGAGAAGGAGGCTATGCGCAATTATATCGCAGAGTCCCTGGCCTCAGGAATCATAAGGCCCTCGTCTTCCCCGGTGGCGGCGGGCTTCTTTTTTGTGGCAAAGAAGGAGGGCAGCCTGAGGCCTTGCATAGATTATCGAATGTTAAATAATATCACGGTGAAAAATAAATACCCACTCCCCCTTATGAGTTCCACGTTCGAGCCATTCACTCACGCCACGGTGTTCACGAAGCTGGACCTGCGCAGCGTGTACCACCTGGTGCGCATCCGGGAAGGGGATGAATGGAAGACGGCCTTCAACACCCACCTGGGGCATTTCGAGTACCTCGTTATGCCTTCGGCCTCACCAACGCCCCGGCCGTCTTCCAGGCATTGGTCAACGACGTGCTCCGGGACATGCTGAACACGTTCGCGGTGGTGTACCTGGATGACATACTCGTGTTCTCCAGGACTGAGGAGGAACACCACCAGCATGTCCGCCTGGTCCTCCAACGGCTGCTGGAGAACAGGCTCTTCGTGAAAGCCGAGAAGTGCGTGTTCCACTCCGCCTCCGTGGAGTTCCTTGGCCACATCCTGGGGAAGGGGCTCGTCCGCACTGACCCCAGGAAGACCCGAGCGGTGGAGGAGTGGGCACGGCCCACCAACAGGACGCAACTCCAGCGCTTCCTGGGGTTTGCAAATTTCTACCGGCGCTTCATCAGGGGGTTCAGCCGTGTGGCCTCCCCCTCACTGCACTCACCTCCAACCTCCGCCCCTTCTCCTGGACCTCGGAGGCGGAAGCCGCCTTCTTGGCCCTGAAGAGGCTGTTCACAACGGCTCCGGTGCTCGCCCACCCGGACCCGTGCAGACAGTTCATCGTGGAGGTGGACGCATCGGACACGGGCATCGGAGCCGTCCTCTCCCAGCGGTCGGAGGAGGACCCGAAGATCCACCCGTGCGCCTTCTTCTCCCGGCGCTTCAGTCCTGCGGAGAAGAACTATGACATCGGCAACAGGGAGTTGCTGGCCGTCCACGCCGCCCTAGAGGAGTGGAGACACTGGCTGGAGGGAGCAGGGCAGCCGTTCATCGTATGGTCCGATCACAAAAACCTGACCTACGTACGGACGGCTAAGAGGCTCAACCCCAGGCAGGCGCGCTGGGCTCTCTTCTTCAGCCGGTTCGACTTCACCCTCACCTACCGCCCGGGCACCAAGAACGTCAGGGCAGACGCCCTCTCCCGTCTGTTTCCCGAGGGGTCCCCTGACGCCCCAGACACCATCCTTCCCCCGGCCCGGGTGGTGGGTGCCGTCACCTGGGCCATCGAATCAGTGGTGAGAAGGGCCCAGCGCGCCCATCCCGACCCAGGCAATGGACCCCGGAACCGGCTATTTGTGCCTCCCTCTGTCCGGCCCCAGGTGCTGGAGTGGGGCCACTCCAGCCATCTTGCCTGCCACCCCGGTGTCTACCGAACGGCGGCTTTCATCCGCAGGGGTTTCTGGTGGCCCACCATGGAGGCAGACACCAGAGAGTTCGTGGCAGCCTGCACCACCTGCGCCCGCAGCAAGGCTCTCCATCGCCCTCCAGCAGGTCTCCTGCGCCCCCTTCCTGTCCCCGGCCGACCTTGGTCCCACATTGCCTTGGACTTCGTAACTGGCCTCCCCGTGTCCCAAGGCAATGACACCATTCTGACCATTGTCGACCGGTTTTCCAAGGCCGTCCATTTTGTTGCCCTCACCAAACTCCCCTCTGCAGCCGAGACGGCGGACCTTCTCGTCTCCCACGTCGTCCGACCTCATGGGATTCCCCTGGACGTTGTCTCTGACCGTGGTCCCCAGTTCACTTCGAAGGTATGGCAGGCCTTCTGTAAGGGGATTGGGGCCACGGTCAGCCTCTCCTCCGGTTATCACCCCCAGACCAATGGGCAGGCAGAGCGGGCCAATCAAGCCCTGGAGGCGGCTTTGCGTTGCGTTACCACCAGCAACCCCGCCTCCTGGAGCAAGTACCTGCCCTTGGTGGAGTACTCGCTCAACTCCATGGAGAGTTCGGCTACCGGTTTGTCCCACTTCGAGTGTTCCCTGGGCTATCAACCCCCTCTGTTCCCCCATCAGGAGTTGGAGGTGGCGGTCCCGTCCACGAGGGCCCATCTCCGCCGATGTCGGCGCGTTTGGAAGACCGCCCGGGCCGCTGTGTTGCGAGCTACAGAGCGGGCCCGGCGCAGCGCCAACCGGCGGAGAGTGCCTGCCCCAGCTTATCGACCTGGCCAGAGGGTATGGCTCCTGGCCCGGGACCTGCCCCTCCCTACCCTCAACCGGAAGCTGGCTCCCCGCTACGTCGGTCCCTACACCATCGACTGCATCGTCAACCCTTCGGCGGTGCGTCTCCATCTCCCTACCTCACTCAAGATCCATCCCGTCTTCCATGTCTCGCGCCTCAAACCGGTAGCCACCAGCCCCCTGTCTCCCCCTGTCCAAGCTCCTCCACCCCCCAGGGTCCTCGACGGTGGTGACATGGTCTGGGATGTCGACCAG
The DNA here is from genome assembly GCF_029633865.1 of Lampris incognitus. NCBI lineage: Eukaryota > Metazoa > Chordata > Actinopteri > Lampriformes > Lampridae > Lampris > Lampris incognitus. Next base: position 43,481,735 of record NC_079219.1, read on the forward strand.
CTGCTCGCCGTACGCCGCCGGGGGCGTGGGTACCAATACCTGGTGGACTGGGTTGGCTATGGGCCCGAGGACCGCGGCTGGGTTCCCCGGTCATACCTGGCCGACCCTGCACTCCTGGAGGAGTTCTATCGGGCCCACCCCAACGCCATCGGACGGTCGCCCGGTGTCTCCCGTAGGAGGGGGGGTCCTGTGGTGGTTACACCGCCCCGAGCTGCCTCCCCCGCACGTTCTAGCCACTCCCCCAGCTCTCGCGTGCCGGAAACATCCGAGCGCTCGGCTCGCGCACTGAGGAGACGAGCGCTGCACTGCACCAGGTGTTTGCCATCATCCATCAGGCACACCTGTGGCAATCAGGCAGCCTTCTACAAGAAGCCTCCCAGAACGTCTCTCAGTGCTTCGACGTACTGAACCCTGCGGTAAAGTTCTGACAAGCCCTCCAGCGTTCCTTGCATTCTGTTTATTCCCCAGTGTCTTATCTTCGTGTCTCTGTTTCCTCCCAAGACTCTCCCTCCGCGATTTCCACGGCTCCCCGCGTCTCCCTCGTCCCCAGCGACCTTCACGTTTCTCCCCGGACCTCTCCTGCGATCTCCCCCCTTGTCCCTCTATCTGGACCCCTCCTTTCGGACTCGACTTCCCGGATCTCGGACCTGGACTTTCTCGGACAAACCGTCTTGGATCACGGACTGGACTTTCTCGCCAGGTGCACGCACATTTTTTCAACACCTCCTGGTCATTTACATACCGCACCACACATTGGCTAAAAACACTCACACATAGTTATTCACGCAAACCACGGGCCACCACACATAGTTTATTCACACATCCCACTAACAGAACGCCTTTTTTCACCATACATTTCCCTCCCACAATAAAACCTCCCTTTGTAGCTTTTGAAGTCATCTCGTGTCGGTCTGTCTTGGGTTTCGCCACACGGGTCAGGTTCTGGTGCGCGAGCACAACAGTTTTACCTTATAAAAGCAGGTCCAATCGTCTTTTTTGTCTGCAAAAGATGTCCAGTACCTTATCCGGCGTCACCACAATGTCTCTGTGCTCCGAGAGCAATGTCAGTCCATTAAGCCGTCTTTCCGTCATTGTACTGCGCATTTGGTCCTTGATCCTTCCCACACGGGAAAAACTTCTCTCGACATGGGCACTGGTGACAGGAAGCGTGGTCAAAACGCGGAGAAGCTTGAAGATGCTTGGAAACAACTCACTGTTACAGGTATTTAATGCCTCAATGGCATTTTGTGGAACATAGGTTGCATCTTTCCATTTATCCCGCCAGGTGTCAATTTCTGACTTTACAACTTCCAGCTGCGGTGACACTTCATCAGGATACAGGTTGGAGAGCGCTTGAGCTGAGCTGTCGTTCAGCATGCTGACCTTAGATGGCAGTAAGGAGCAGAGGTTGGAGATCACATTTCTGTGTTTGCTGAAGCGTTCCTTCATCTGTGATGAATAAAAGTCAAGCATGACTATGAAAAGCTTTTGCCGGTAGTGATTTTCACAGGCTTTCAATGGATCCTCATTGCAGTCCATGCCTCTTCGTGGTCGAAATTCAACCCCATACTTGGCTGCTTGGGAAGAGGTCTTTTGGAAAATCTGCCTGAACTCCATCTCAGAGTTAGCCCTCATCTCATCTACCTGCTTAATAACAGCATCAGCAGCTGAAACGCAAGTCACAATTTTCCTTCTGAAGGAGGTGGACAGGTGGTAGGTTTTTGCAAGCATCTTCTCACTCACATTCATGGACAGCATGAATTCTGCATTGTCAATTGAATTAAAGAGCTGAGTGGCTTTGACAGATGTGTCTCCTGTGAAGATTTCACTGATTTTCTGCAGGCTGGATCGCACAGGGTCTAAAAGCTCGTTGAATGTAAATATTGTGTCGTGGCGTTCGACTCGACCCATCTCGTTTCACACAACTTCGTCAGTCGCGTTTTCTTGCAGTCGGGTAAAAGACGTTCCGTCTCGTGTCGCAGACTAGCAGACCGCAAAGCCGAATCATGGAAAAAAGTGCAGATTTCCGAGACAATTCCAAAGCAATTTCGCACCATTTGTACAGTGCGGCACTTGTTTAGGACCAAATTCAAACTGTGGCTGGCACAGTGCACATAAACTGCTTGCTTGTGCTTCTCTTTGATTTTAGCTTGGGCACCATTTAAACGGCCACTCATGGCAGATGCGCCGTCGTATCCCTGGCCACGTAAAAACTGTAAATCAACGCCTGCATTTGTCAACTGACTTTCGATTGAATTGGCGATTGCCTCCCCGGTTAACTTCTCGATATCAACAAAGGACAAAAAAATCCTCTCTAATGCTATATTGGCTGTCATGCTGGTTCACGTATCTGACACAGACAGAAAGCTGCTCCCGCCCTGAAACATCTTTCATTTCATCTGCCAACACAGCGAAACACTGCGCGGAGTTTACTTTCTGCACCAGTTTGTTTGTTATCACATCTCCAATTATGCTGATTATTTCATTTTGTACATCAGGACTGCAGCAGCTAGCGTTTGCTGCACATTTACTCAAGTGTTGTAACAGTAGTGTGTCGTCAGATGTAGCCCTAAACCTGAGTAAAGCCCTGAAATTTCCGTCATTGTGAGTTGGCTCATTCAATGTCACTGGTCCTGAATCAATATCACCTCTCAGGGCGAGTTCTTGGCGACCGCAAAAAATCAACGTTGCAATGATGCTTTAGAGTTTTTCTCTGTTTTCTTGGACTCGCTTTTTTCTCTCAGAATCTAGCCTCAGTGAAATTGCATCCATTTTATTGTTGAGAACCATTTGGAAATTGTCCGCTTTCAAACATGCATCCTTGTGATATGCCTTTTGTGCATGGTCTTTGAACGTCTCTAAAGCATGTTTCCAGTCTGAGAAGTGCACATTAATTAGCTTGCCAGCTTTTCTGTGCCCTCCCTTGCCCACATGCTCGACTGCAAACACAACACAGTGCTTACAAAAACAACCGTCGGACCTTGTTGAGTATACTAGCCAGCCAATGACGTTGGAAACGTAGTTTACCTCCTAGTTTTGTAGGGAATGTTTGTCCGATATTGGCCGTCCAGTCCAGTGAGTATATTTCTCTTCTCTGTTCGTCTGATATTTTCCCACCAATATAATCCACAAAGTCGTGTGAAAACGTTTCCGAGGTAGAGGACAGCGGGTCTGCTAACTCTGGCTCCGTTTCCGAGGAGGAGGGCAGTGGGTCTGCTAACACTTGCTCCGGAAAATCGGTAACGTTAGTGACCAGATCATCTGTAATGTTCTTTTTTTTCTTTTTTGAGTCCGGACACGTTGAAACAAAAAAAATCACTGATTTTACGAATGTTAACTTTACTGCTCTTGCCTGATTTACAGGTAGCTTTCGGCGGCTCCATTGCTTTTGAAAAGCAAACTATAGATCGACCATTTAGCTAGCATAACCGGTGGCAGGTTGCTTAGCTGACTCGTCAGACCCCTGAGCCAATCAAAAGCGTGTGATTTTATTTGTTTTACGAAACAGACCAATAAGATACATCATGTTTGGAAACAAATTAACTGACAGGTTTAACGCCTGTCAGTCACGATAGATGCAGTGTATGAGTAGGCTAGAGGGGCGGTGACAAATAATCAAAACGATAACTAAATAATTATTGGTGCCATTTCAGACGGGCCGTGGGGTTTCGGGGGAGGGTTCAGACACGAAAACCACCTTCCTGGCTACGTTCCTGGTGGGCACGGTCCACCAACAGAACGCAACTCCAGCGCTTCCTGGGGCTTGCAAACTTCTACCGGCGCTTCATCAAGGGGTTCAGCCGTGTGGCCGCCCCCCTCACTGCACTCACCTCCACCCTCCGCCCCTTCTCCTGGACCTCGGAGGCAGAGGCCGCCTTCTCGGCCCTGAAGAGGCTGTTCACAACGGCTCCGGTGCTCGCCCACCCGGACCCGTCCAGGCAGTTCATCGTGGAGGTGGACGCATCGGACACGGGCATCGGAGCCGTCCTCTCCCAGCGGTCGGAGGAGGACCAGAAGATCCACCCGTGCGGCTTCTTCTCCTGGCGTTTCAGTCCTGCGGAGAAGAACTATGACATCGGCAACAGGGAGTTGCTGGCTGTCCACGCCACCCTAGAGTAGTGGAGAAACTGGCTTGAGGGAGCAGGGCGGCCATTAATCGTATGGTCCGATCACAAGAGCCTGACCTACATGCGGACGGCTAAGAGGCTCAACCCCAGGCAGGCGCGCTGGGCTCTCTTCAGCCGGTTCGGCTTCACCCTCACCTACCGTCCGGGCACCAAGAACGTCAGGGCAGACGCCCTCTCCCGTCTGTTTCCCGAGGGGTCCCCTGACGCCCCAGACACCATCCTTCCCCCGACCCGGGTGGTGGGTGTCGTCACCTGGGCCAACGAATCGGTGGTGAGAAGGGCCCAGCGCGCCCATCCCGACCCAGGCAATGAAACCCGGAACCGGCTATTTGTGCCTCCCTCTGTCCGGCCCCAGGTGCTGGAGTGGGGCCACTCCAGCCGTTTTGCCTGCCACCCCGGTGTCCACCGAACGGCGGCCTTCATCCGCAGGGGTTTCTGGTGGCCCACCATGGAGGCAGACACCAGAGAGTTCGTGGCTGCCTGCAGCACCTGCGCCCGCAGCAAGGCTCTCCATCGCCCTCCAGCAGGTCTCCTGCGCCCCCTTCCTGTCCCCGGCCGACCTTGGTCCCACATTGCCTTGGACTTTGTAACTGGCCTCCCCGTGTCCCAAGGCAATGACACCATTCTGACCATTGTCGACCGGTTTTCCAAGGCCGTCCACTTTGTTGCCCTCACCAAACTCCCCTCTGCAGCCGAGACGGCGGACCGTCTCGTCTCCCACGTCGTCCGACCCCATGGGATTTCCCTGGACATTGTCTCTGACCGTGGTCCCCAGTTCACTTCTAAGGTGTGGCAGGCCTTCTGTAATGGGATTGGGGCCACGGTCAGGATCTCCTCCGGGTATCACCCCCAGACCAATGGGCAGGCAGAGCAGGCCTATCAAGCCCTGGAGGCGGCTTTGCGTTGCGTTACCACCAGCAACCCCGCCTCCTGGAGCAAGTACCTGCCCTGGGTGGAGTACTTGCTCAACTCCATGGAGAGTTCGGCTACCGGTTTGTCCCCCTTCGAGTGTTCCCTTGGATATCAACCCCCTCTGTTCCCCCATCAGGAGTTGGAGGTGGCGGTCCCGTCCACGAGCGCCCATCTCCGCCGATGTCGGCGCGTTTGGAAGACCGCCCGGGCCGCTGTGTTGCGAGCTACAGAGCGGGCCCGGCGCAGCGCCAACCGGCGGAGAGTGCCGGCTCCAGCCTATCGACCTGGCCAGAGTGTATGGCTCCTGGCCCGGGACCTGCCCCTCCCTACCCTCAACCGGAAGCTGGCTCCCCGCTACGTTGGTCCCTACACCATCGACCGCATCGTCAACCCATCGACGGTGCGTCTCCATCTCCCTACCTCACTCAAGAGCCATCCCGTCTTCCATGTCTCGCGCCTCAAACCGGTAGCCTCCAGCCCCCTGTCTCCCCTAGGGTCCTCGACGGTGGTGACATGGTCTGGAATGTCGACCGGCTGCTCGCCGTACGCCGCCGGGGGCGTGGGTACCAATACCTGGTGGACTGGGTTGGCTATGGGCCCGAGGACCGCAGCTGGGTTCCCCGGTCCTACCTGGCCGACCCCGCACTGCTGGAGGAGTTCTATCGGGCCCACCCCAACGCCATCGGACGGTCGCCCGGTGTCGCTCGTAGGAGGGGGGGTCCTGTTGTGGTTACACCGCCCCGAGCTGCCTCCCCGGCACGTTCAAGCCACTCCCCCAGCTCGGACGTGCCGGAAACATCCGAGCGCTCGGCTCGCGCTCTGAGGAGACGAGCGCTGCACTGCACCAGGTGTTTGCCATCATCCATCAGGCACACCTGTGGCAATCAGGCAGCCTTCTACAAAAAGCCTCCCAGAACGTCTCTCAGTGCTTCGACGTACTGAACCCTGCGGTGAAGTTCTGATAAGCCCTCCAGCGTTCCTTGCTTTCTGTTTATTCCCCAGTGTTATATCTTCGTGTCTCTGTTTCCTCCCAAGACTCTCCCTCCGCGATTTCCACGGCTCCCCGCGTCTCCCTCGTCCCCAGCGACCTTCACGTTTCTCCCCGGACCTCTCCTGCGATCTCCCCCCTTGTCCCTCTACCTGGACCCCTCCTTTCGGACTCGACTTCCCGGATCTCGGACCTGGACTTTCTCGGACAACCCCTCTTGGATCACGGACTGGACTTTCTCGCCAGGTGCACGCACATTTCTTCAACACCTCCTGGTCATTTACATACCGCACCACACATTGGCTAAAAACACTCACACATAGTTATACACGCAAACCACGGGACACCACACATAGTTTATTCACACATCCCACTAACAGAACGCCTTTTTTCACCATACATTTCCCTCCCACAATAAAACCCCCCTTTGTAGACTTAGAAGTCATCTCGTGTCTGTCTGTCTTGGGTTTAGCCACACGGGTCAGGTTCTGGTGCGCGAGCATAACACTCCCTCCGCGATTTCCACGGCTCCCCGCGTCTCCCTCGTACCCAGCGACCTTCACGTTTTCTCTCCGGACCTCTCCTGCGATCTCCCCCCTTGTCCCTCTATCTGGACCCCTCCTTTCGGACTCGACTTCCCGGATCTCGGACCTGGACTTTCTCGGACAACCCCTCTTGGATCACGGACTGGACTTTCTCGCCAGGTGCACGCACATTTTTTCAACACCCCCTGGTCATTTACATACCGCACCACACATTGGCTAAAAACACTCACACATAGTTATACACGCAAACCACGGGACGCCACACATAGTTTATTCACACATCCCACTAACAGAACGCCTTTTTTCACCATACATTTCCCTCCCACAATAAAACCTCCCTTTGTAGCTTTTGAAGTCATCTCGTGTCTGTCTGTCTTGGGTTTCGCCAAACGGGTCAGGTTCTGGTGCGCGAGCATGACACACATCTGTCAAAGCCACTCAGCTCTTTAATTCAATTGACAATGCAGAATTCATGCTGTCCATGAATGTGAGTGAGAAGATGCTTGCAAAAACCTACCACCTGTCCACCTTCCTTCAGAAGGAAAATTGTGACTTGGTGAGTTGCGTTTCAGCTGCTGATGCTGTTATTAAGCAGGTAGATGAGATGAGGGCTAACTCTGAGATGGAGTTCAGGCAGATTTTCCAAAAGACCTCTTCCCAAGCAGCCAAGTATGGGGTTGAATTTCGACCACGAAGAGGCATGGACTGCAATGAGGATCCATTGAGAGCCTATGAAAATCACTACCGGCAAAAGCTTTTCAAAGTCATGCTTGACTTTTATTCATCACAGATGAAGGAACGCTTCAGCAAACACAGAAATGTGATCTCCAACCTCTGCTCCTTACTGCCATCTAAGGTCAGTATGCTGAACGACAGCTCAGCTCAAGCGCTCTCCAACCTGTGTCCTGATGAAGTGTCACCGCATCTGGAAGTTGTAAAGTCAGAAATTGACACCTGGCGGGATGAATGGAAAGATGCAACTTATGTTCCACAAAATGCCATTGAGGCATTAAATGCCTGTAACAGTGAGTTGTTTCCAAGCATCTTCAAGCTTCTCCGCGTTTTGACCACGCTTCCTGTCACCAGTGCCCATGTCGAGAGAAGTTTTTCCCGTGTGGGAAGGATCAAGGACCAAATGCGCAGTACAATGACGGAAAGACGGCTTAATGGACTGACATTGCTCTCGGAGCACAGATACATTGTGGTGACGCCGGAAGAGGTACTGGACATCTTTTGCAGTCAAAAAAGGCGATTGGACCTGCTTTTATAAGGTAAGACCCACTTTTATTTATTAATGCATTGATGATTATCTATGGGCCATTAATACGTTAACATTTACCGTACGGTTGGGTATTAGGCTATAGTATACAGTGTGGGAATTTTATTTACCGGGAGCTTTCGGCAGTGTTGCCCGACCCCCCCCCCCAAAAATATGTTTCTGGCTACGGGCCTGCTCGAAGCTGGGTATCTTGGGAATGTCAGTGCCAGGGGGCGTGCCAAAGGCTAAGTCCGCAGTTCTCTCCCGAACATGAGCGCGGCTGGTGTGCACCCAGTACTTTCTTGTACTGCCAACCGGTACGCCCACAGGACCAGGGGTAGATGACAGTCCCAGTCTCGCTGGTGCCGTGAGGCGACAATAGCAAGTTGTGTTGTGAGCGTCTTGATTGAACCTCTCCACCAGTCTGTCGCTCTGAGGGTCGAGGGGCATCATCCTGGTCTTCTTCACCCCCATGCACTGACACATCTCAGCGAACACTTGTGCCTCGAAGTTCTGCCCCTGATCGCTGTGTATTTCTTTGGGCACACCGAACAAACCGAACATCTCACACACCAGCCGCTCGGCTGTAGTGGCAGCGCTCTGATCTGGGACCGCAAACGCCTCAGGCCATTTGGTAAAGTAGTCCATGGCCACAAGGACGTAGCGGTTTCTGTTGTCTTTGGTGGGAAATGGGCCAAGGATGTCCAAACTGACCCGCTCCATGGGGGCCCCCACCTGGTATTGGTGTAGAGGGGCATGAGAGCATCTGGTTGGTCCTTTCTTGGTGGTGCAGGCATCACAGCAGTGCACAAAAAGTTCTCAGTGTCGTGCCTGCATCCGGCCCAGTAGAACCGTTCGCGCAGCTTGTTCAGCGTCTTGGCCACCCCGTAGTGACCCGCCCCCACCAAGCTGTGGGCCGCCCGTAGCACTCGTTGGTGCCAGTCCTTGGATACCAGTAACTGCCACACACTCTTTCCCCGGCCTGGTGCTTGCCAGACCCGGTACAGCAGTCCATCACGCCAGGCCAGGGTGGCCCACTGGGAAAAGTAGGCCTTGGTCTCCACCGACATGGCAGAGACAGCTTGCCGGGGGGGGGGGCGTGCCTTGGCGTCAACCCATTGTCCCACCCTGGCCAGGGTGGGATCGCTATCCTGCGCTGCTTGCCACTCCTGCTTGTCCACTGGCATGTAACATTATCGTCATCATTAATAATTTGGAAATGAGTTTAAATACTTTGGCAGAATGAGTCTATTACTAAAAGTACTCCTGTGCCCAACCAGCACATCATGGAGTGGGTGGGAGACATTGTCCATGATGGCACATAATTTCAATAGCGTCCTCCTCTCAGAAACCGCCGCCAGAGAAACCAGTTCCACCCCCACAAAGCCACCGGCCTTGCGGATCAGTTTATTGAGCCTGTTTGCATCCGCTACCCTCAACCTGCTGCCCCAACACACAACTGCAAACAGGAGAGCACTGGCCATCACAGACTCACATAACATCTTAAGCATTGTCTGGCAGATGTTGAAGGACCTAATAGTCCATGGGCCAGAGCCCAAATTTTCCTATTTCGGTACACTCAAGGTGGCAAAACTTACTTATAATTTTTGAAAGGATCCATGTCTGTAGATGATATTTTGGTATGATAACCATTCCTGAGTGGCAGCTGTATCACAGTTATCAGCTCATGAAGTTAACCACCCCCTAAAGTAAATTGGATTTTAGACGCTGGTGCATATCCTGGTTTAGCCTCATGGTCAGGACATTTTTCAATGTTCTATAATATTGTCTTTGGTATCATTTTAAAGGGGACCTTCTTAGCTTTCATTCAAGCCCTGTTGTGGATATTTCTCACAAATATAGAGGTCACTTGAGCTCTTCAACCCGTCAATAACACACATCTTTCTGCAATGTTCGCCTAAACTATATACTTTCTTTTAGCCCTGTGGCATCTAGGAATATCAGGGACACAAAACACAAAAACTGGAATACTCACAGGACTGTAAAGATTCAGGAAATGTATAATATACCCATACTATTTCATTTTGTGAGGTGATTGTGAACCTTAAATTAGAAGGGCATTATTACTAAGAAACTAACTAGACCAAAGCCAGTTAGTCCATGGGTCAGACCAGATATCGATATCACCCAAGGTGACACAACTTCACTGGTGCCATTTTATTTGGTACACTAACAGAAGTAAAATAATACATGATAACCTTTCCAAATGAGCAGCTATTTCATTTTTCTTTCAGGAAACCTGTTTCTGTGCCTCTCACGATTGTGTATTTGCCCAGATTTTTACAAATATAGCATTTCAACACCCCTGGTACTGATTAGCCTAGCTTAAACTCTGGGACAGTTCTTAGTTGGCCAACAACCAAGGATAACCAGTACTGTGTACTTCCATTCATTGTGCTAAGCTAGGCTAACGTGCAGCCAGATAGCTTTCTACTAAACACATATAGAGGAAACTGGTATGTATCTTCTTGTCTCACTCTGGAGAAGATTGTAAGCTAATTTCCCATAATGTTAGCATGTTCTTTTAATGTATATGTTAATATGATTAGTTAAAGTGGCTACGAGGAACTTTCATCTTGTGTTGATTTTAGCGTCCTCATGTGGACAAAATACAGCTGTTGCATAGCAACTAGGTAATGTATCTATTTGTGGCTATGTAAGATAAATAATGGTAATATGACGCTGGTGAAGCAAAGTAAACTTTGTTTTAGTAGTGTTCATACACCTAAGTTACATGTATTTGTTTGTATGTGGCAGGTGAAAACTGACTGAATATGGCCACTGGTGAACAAGCAAGTTTTTACCCAATACCAAAGCGCCCACGGGTGGAGTGCATTATCCACTGTTCTGATGATACAGATAAGCTGGTTTCACTACAAAGTGTCGACTCATGGAGAACTCTGCTCAGGGCAGCTCAGATACGAAATCATGCACCAGTTTTGAAACTGGCAAAAGACATTCCTGAGGGACAGATTCCAGCAATCTACTACCACAGAAAGTGTCGCAGTATCTTCACTATGAAGCAAATTCTTGATGGCCTCCTTGCAAAAGAAAAGAAAAGTTGTGTCTCTGCTGAAGAGAAACAATCTAAGAGAGTAGCTCGACATGCTCCAAGTACATCTAGGACTTATGATGCAGAGTGCATATTTTGTCAGAAAAACAGCAAATATTCCAAGAGACAGAATACGAGAGAAGTACTGGTGCAGTGTCGAGAACTGCGAGCTGATGCAAAGATCAGGAGTGCAGCCACAAAGAAAAGGGACAGCAGAATCCTTGCCATTGTGAGTAGAGACCTTGTAGCAGCTGAAGGGCACTACCACAGGTCATGCTATAGACTTTACACCAAAGAAGAGGTTTCCAAAGGAGAGGTTGCCAGCAATGAAGATGGTGATGCTGCAGCCCAGTATGAAGCTGCTGTGAATAAGGCATACAATGAGCTGTTCCTCTTCATCAGGATGGAGCTTTTTGGCAATCCTCAAGTGATGACAATGACTGATCTCTCTTCTAGACTGGTAGCTTCAATGAACTCCCAAGGCATTGCCCAAGTCAAGGAATCAACCAAGAAGCACATAAGGCGAAACCTGGAGAGTGAGTTTGCTGGAGCCTTGCAGATATTCCCTGATGAGAAAGGAAAATTCCTCCTCTATCCCGATAACTTGTCCATGAGGGAACTTGCCAAAGAAAATCAGTCTCTCAAAAGGGAGCTGCAGACCCTGAAAAGTGTCAGTGCACAAGATGTTATAGCCAAAGCAGCCATCAAATTGAGAGCAGACATTAAAAGTCAAGATGTTCCTCAAACCTGGCCGCCTGAAGTCAAACCAGAAGCAGAATGTCCTACCATTCCAGAGTCGCTCATTATCTTCCTGTACTCTCTACTCACAGGCTCAAATGATCCTGATCATGCATCCCAGAGAGTGCAGTGCCTTCTGCAGTCATTTGGCCATGACATAGTATATGCAGTGACATGTGGAAATACCAAGCCTTCCAAGCACATTGTTCTGCCATTCAGTGTCAAATCGTTGACAGGAAATGCAGAGTTGATAAACATCCTCAACCGACTTGGTCACAGTGTGTCCTATTCACAGATGGAAGAGATCAACACTGCCCTGTGTCTCCAGAAACTCTCATCATCAGGGAGTGGCATTGCCCTTCCAGCTAACATCCATCCTGGCATATTCACAACTTTAGCCTGGGACAATATCGACCGTCTTGAAGAAACTGTCAGTGGTGAGGGAACATCTCACAGAGTCAATGGGATTGCTGTGCAAGCAAAGCCAGTCAACCCACTTCCTGTCCAACCCATGCCCACTGTTCCCAAAACAAAGAAGAGAAGCATTGATGGACCCCCACCAATGTTACCAACTTACAATGCTGGACAACGGGTAGGGCCACCACAAAGCAAAAAGTCAGATGCCGATACTGCAGCCAATCCTAAGCTTGCCAGAGAGAAAAACCTTCTTTGGGTCCTAGCACGCATGTCACAAGAAGAAGAACAGTCAGTCAGCAGCTGGACAGGCTTCAACATCCTGACTCGAGGAGAGATGACGGTCATCCCCGACAATATAGGCTATCTGCCTACCATCAATGCTCCAGCGACACAAATGTCTACTGTCAACGAGGTGCTTAACCAGTCACTGAGCATCATGCAGTGCTTAGGCCTGAGGAAGATTGTCTGTGTCTTTGACCAAGCCCTGTATGCGAAGGCTGTCGAGATCACATGGAAACACCATGACAAGTTCCATGATATCATCGTTAGGCTTGGGGTATTCCACACCATCTGCACACTGCTGGCAATAATAGGAAAGCGTTTCCAAGATGCTGGACTCAAAGACCTCTGCATTGAGTCTGGCATGATTGCAGAAGGCTCAATTGCTGGTGTTATGGATGGCCGCAAGTACAACAGGGCAGTGCGACTACACAAGCTCCTGTATGAGGCTCTCATGCGACTGACCTTGAATGGTTTCCTGTCCTGGTTGGAAGAAACTCACAGGAATGACATGGTTCACCTGAATGAGACACTGAAGACCACTGACAGCCTTGGGAAAGAAGTATCACAACATGCTTTGAAGGAGGTCCTCGAGAACAGCTCTTGTACACGCATCATGGATCTATTTGAAGTCTACCGTGAGTTCCTTAGAGGTGGAAACGGCAGCCTCTCGAACTTCTGGATGTCCTATTTGGACATGGTTGAAATCTTGTTGGGGCTCATCCGAGCATCCAGAGAGGGAGACTGGATGCTACACTTGGCTAGCATTCGAGCAATGATCCCATGGTGCTTTGCTTATGACAGGATGAATTATGCAGGCTACCTCCCCTACTACTACACCCAGATGTCTGAGCTGCCCATCACACACCCAGATGTGTACACAGAATTCATGGAAGGAGGCTTCTCAGTCCAACTGGGCTCCACCAATCCCTTTGGCCGAATCCCTGTTGACCAAGCTATAGAAGAAACGGTGAACAAAGACACCCAAACAGCTGGAGGGACAAAGGGATTCAGCTTGAAGCCAGGAGCTGTGACCAAATATTATCTCACAGCTGAGTATAGAAGCATGTACCTCAGACAGCTGAGAGACCTGACAGGTCAAGGCAGGTGCAAATGGTCTCATCCAGATCTACAGAGTCCAAGGATCAAGAGAGATGAAGCAGATGTCCAGTCTCTCATGGACCTTATGGAGAATAACTGGCTCAATCCTATGTCCCCTGATGAGATTGATTTGGTTAGCCTCTCCACTGGCAACATGGCTCCACCTGATGTGACCATAGATCTCTTGAGAGCTCTTGAGAAAGGAGAAGAGGCCTACCAAGCATTCCAGCAAACAAGGTTAGATGCAGACCCACCACCTGTGAAATTCCACGACAAGATGACCAAGCAAAGTCTGAAAACATTCTCCAATGTCAGCACAAAACAAGCTCATGGAAAGAAAGCACAGGATGTGGTTCTGAAGGCAGATAGAAACCTTTTCAGTCACGTGATCCTGGTGGCTGAAAGCAGGAAGGTGAATCTGAAGGATGTCCTTGCCTACCCATTGGGCCCACTACCATGGGCACTGGCAAATGCTGATGGGTCCTTACGAAAAACAAACAAGGCTGCACTTGCCAGAGAGCTTGAAAAGAATGTATCTCCTGCAGAAGACATCCCAATCCCATCTACTTCCATCATTGATGGGATGAGCCTGGTCCAAAAAATGAATGGCAACAACAAAACCTTTGCACAGGTGGCAGAGTCAGCCTTGACCCAGGTCCTCCATGAGGGAGCACAGAGTGGGAGGCTTGATGTTGTTTTTGATATCTATCACCAGACTTCGATCAAAGATGCTGAACGACTGAACCAGGATGGAGACATCAATCTCCAGTACAAGAATCTTGCAGGGGGACACCACGTCCAGCAGTGGAGAAAATTTCTGTGCAGTTCCTCCAACAAGACCAGTCTCATCAAGTTTCTGGTGGAAGAGTGGAAACTCCCACGATACAGCGCTATGCTGCATGGCAAGGTGTTGTAGATGACCTGTGAGGAAACCTGCTACAAGTTGACAGAAGATGGGTGTGAGGAAGCAGCAGAACTGCACTCCACACATGAAGAAGCTGACACCCGTCTGCTCCTGCATGCATTGCATGCAGCAAATGCGGGCTCAAAGTCAGTTATCATCACAGCTGAGGACACTGATGTCATGGTGCTTTGTCTTGGCTTCCAGAAGGACATCACCTGTCCCATCTACCAGAAGTGTGGGACTCAGAACCGCACACGGTTTGTCGACATCACCAAACTGGCAAGTTCACTTGGAGACAGCATCTGTGACAGCCTAATTGGCTTACATGCCTTCACAGGCTGCGACACTGTCAGTGCATTCGCTGGTCGAGGGAAGCTGAATGCCCTGAAGATAGTGAGAAAGCACACTTCCTGCCAAGAGACTTTTAGTCAACTGGGACAGACATGGAATGTGAGTGATGAGCTGTTCCAGAAAATTGAGCAGTTCACCTGTCGGATGTATGTTGCTAATAGCAGCACTGCTGAGGTGAACAAACTGCGTTACCAGCTCTTCTGCACCAAAAGGGGAGAGGTTGAGTCCAGCCAGCTGCCACCATGTAGAGACTGTCTCTTTATGCATGTTCAACGAGCCAACTATCAGGCAGCAATATGGAAGTGCTGTCTGCAGGCTTACCCTGTGGTGCCAAGCCCTACTGAGTATGGATGGACAGACGATGAAGGCAAGCTGGCCATTTACTGGATGCGCTCCCCACCTGCACCAGATGTGGTCTTGGAAATGCTAACATGCACGTGTGTGCATTCATGCAAAATGCCAAGCTGCATGTGCCTGTCAAATGGACTTCCATGCACAGACATGTGCAGGTTACAGACCTGCAGTAACCAAAAACAGCAGGATGGTCCAGAACTGGACTTTGAACTTGGGGAGTCAGATGATGAGAGAAACGAGCAGTTTGATGAATGACAGTGTGATGATTCTGATGGTATTACTGTGGTAGTAGTCTATTGATGCACAGGATGTTGATTCTGGACTTGGTTACCCAGAGCTTGATAACAATAATGTAACCATATTCACATATACCCATTACCCTACCCATTACCATTACATATACCCACGAATGATATGGGATTACATGTATCATTGACTAAGTATATGTAAATGTCAATGTTGTTTAAAATATTAAAATAGTTCATTACCTCATAATGGTATTCCTTTTTATCATGTATTTTGATTGTGTATTTAAACAAATGTATAGAGACCAGTTTGTGACCTAACTGGCTTTGGTCTAGTTCTCATTTAAGGCTCACAATCACCTCACACAATGAAATAGTATGGGTATATTATACATTTTCTGAATCTTTACAGTCCTGTGAGTATTCCAGTTTTTGTGTTTTGTGTCCCTGATATTCCTAGATGCCACAGGGCTAAAAGAAAGTATATAGTTTAGGCGAAAATTGCAGAAAGATGTGTGTTATTGACGGGTTGAAGAGCTCAAGTGACCTCTATATTTGTGAGAAATATCCACAACAGGGCTTGAATGAAAGCTAAGAAGGTCCCCTTTAAAATGATACCAAAGACAATATTATAGAACATTGAAAAATGTTCTGACCATGAGGCTAAACCAGGATATGCACCAGCGTCTAAAATGCAATTTAGTTTAGCGGGTGGTTAACTTCATGAGCTGATAACTGTGATACAGCTGACACTCAGGAATGGTTATCATACCAAAATATCATCTACAGACATGGATCCTTTCAAAAATTATAAGTAAGTTTTGCCACCTTGAGTGTACCGAAATATCGTCTGGCCCATGGACTAAGAAGCTCTGCAATCAGGTTGCTCTCAAAGTTTGTGCCCTGGTCAGAATGTATTCTCTCCGGAAACCCGTAAACACAGAATACATGATCCCAGAGTTTCTTGGCGACCTGCTTCGCTGTCTGATTGGCGCAGGGGAACGCGTGAGCAAGCTTAGTGAAGTGGTCAGTAACCACTAGGACATCGACCGACCGCTGCTTACTGTCCTCAGCGGACCAGAAATCCATACACAAAAGCTGCATCGGTGCGGAGGTTTTAATGCTCTCCAGGGTCGCGCAAGCAGCTGGCTCTGGGGTCTTCCCAAACACACATCTCCGACAGCATCTGACATATGCTCTGATATCCCTCTCCATGTCAGGCCAATAAAAACGCTGCCTTGCAAGAGAGAGAGTACGGTCCTGGCCCTGATGACCAGCGTGATCGTGGATGCCAGACAGTGCCTTGTCTTTCAGACTCAGAGGTAAAACATACTGAGACCTCCTCTGCTTGGACACTGGGTCCTTTGTCACCCTGTACAAGACACCATCATTGACTTCCAACTTCTCCCACTGTTTCAGCAGCCTGAGGACCTTCTGGTCAGCACCATGCCTCTCACGTCTCGATGGCCGCTTCCGAACAGCGACAAAGGGCAACACCTTGGAGATGCAGGGATCCTGCTCCTGACTCAACCTGAGCTCCTCGGTGGATAACATTGGCAGTGTATCCTGACCACCCGACAGATGCTGAACGTGCTGGACCAAACTGAGTGCTGTGAATACTGATGCATCAGGCCAGTCACATTTGGCTTGACAAAAAGCCCTGACCTCAGCTGCATCACAAGCAAACCCAGATCGCGCACTACTCACTGTTTGGGACTGGCAACTGAGTCTGAAAACATCCTGCACAGAGTCCCCCTCAACCCCGTCGGCTTCCTGAACAAGGGCCGGGTAGGGCTCCCTAAGTAGCCTCTGACTGACGGGCTTGGAAAAAGGGTCGCGACTCAAGGCATCCGCCACCAAGTTTTTCTTCCCTGGCAGGTGTTTGAGATCGAAAGTGTAAGACGCCAACTTAGACACCCAGCGGATCTCACACGCGTCAAGCTTCGGCTTCGTTAGGAGATAAGTCAGCGGATTATTATCTGTCCAAACGGTGAAGCTTTGACCCTTCAGCCAGTGGCTGAACTTTTCACAAACACTCCACTTCAGCGCCATGAACTCCAGTCTATGAGCTGGATACTTCCGCTGTGAGGCACTGAGGGACTTGCTTGCAAAACCAACAGGTCTGGCCTTGGACTCTCCTCGGGGCACTTGAGACAGCACCGCGCCGAGTCCGTCCAAAGACGCATCGACCGACAAAATGAAAGGCACCTCAAAGTCTGGATGGGCAAGCACCACACACTCCAGTAACATCGTCTTCAACAGATCAAATGCTTCCCCACATTCCACCGTCCAGTCTGCGAAGGTAAGCTTACGGAAGCTGCCATGGGGCTTCTTATCCTTAGCTGACCTCCCCCTCCTCTTTTGTCCAGCTGCAAGGGCGAACAGGGGCTTAGCCACGGAGGAGCAGTTCGGGAGGAAATGCTGGTAGTAAAATACCATACCAAGGAAAGATTTGATCCTACGAACAGAAGGCGTGCACCCATCACCTTCCATGAGATCCTGCACTGTCATGTTGGAGATGACCTCTACTTTGGAGGGATCGACAGACACACCTCCGCCATCAACCACGTGGCCCAAAAACCGCACCCGCTTCTGCAGCAGATGACACTTTTTCAGAGCCAGTTTCTCAAGTTGTTCTCCCTCAACCTCTGAAACACAGTGCGGAGCCTCGACAGAGCCTCAACCTCTGACGGCGCGAAGACAAGAAGATCATCAAGATAGCACAAAAGCTTCGTGAAGTTCAGATCCCCAAAGATCCCAGTCATCATTCTCATGAAGGCTGCAGGGCTATTACAAAGGCCCTGTGGCATGCGATTGTATTCATGCAACCCAAGGGGAGTCGTGAAAGCAGTGTACTTCTTGCCATCTTCATGCATTGGGATGTTGAAGAAGCCAGAGGTGAGGTCTATCGTACTAAAGAGGCAGTTACCACCCAGCGCGGCAAGACAGTCCGACTGGTGTGGCAAGGGATGAGCGTCTTTCGAGGTCCGAGCATTCAGCCATCTGAAATCACTGCAGATCCGAAGCCCGCCATCCTTCTTCCACACCATAACCAGCGGTGAAGCGTATGCGCTCGAGGACTTCCGGATAATCCCTTTCTCCTCCATATCAGTGAGAACCTGTCTCAACTTCTGATAGTGGGCTAGGGGAACCCTCCTGTAGGGCAAGCGAAAGGGGCGCTCATCCACCAGATGGATGCGATGTGTGTATCCTGTGACCTCGCCACAGTCCAGAGAGTCCCTGGAGAAGATGTCATGGTACTCGGTGAGCAGCTGAGTGAGCTGGGACTTGCATGCCTCACTAACCTGACAGGAGCTGAGGTCAATGTCACTGAGTCCGAGCTCTGACAAACTCCTAGCCGGCTGGACAGGCGGACAGGCACTATCTGTGGCGTTGGACTCATGCCTCCCTGCAACTGATTGCAGTCCCTGGAAAACATTAAAGTCCTCAATCGCCAAGCATGGAAACACATCAGCCAACTTGCAGTTCCTTTTCAGCGTGATGGCTTTGTCAGATGGATTGACAACAGTCATGGGTACCCACCTATCACCCCAGAGCGGTGTGACAAGTCGACCTACGAGTACACTGCGTGGCATGGCCTTGGAGTCTGTCGGCTCCACAACAACACTGCTTCCAGCTGACATAGGCACCTTAGCAGGAAGTCTGCCCCAGACTAAGTGCTCGTGCCTCGGTAAGAGTGTCACGGCCTGGGTGAGCTTAACAGTACCTATCTTCTCAGGAACTGCACCACCCCTCCAGCGCTCTACATTCGTGAACATGGACAAGAACTGTTCAACGTCAGGACAGGATGGATGTTCCTGTCCGGACGCGATGTCCCAGTACTCAGTACCACTCTTGAGTACATGGGCCACATGTTTAATGACGTTTGTGCCGACTATCAGATCATCATGCTGACCGGGCACGACCAGAGTGGGTATGACAAAGGAAACACCATAAAGCTGCATGTTGAGGTCATAAAAACCATCAGGCCTAGTCTCCAGACCACCGCAGCCAATCAAGACAATGTTCTCTTCAGGCTGCTGCTTCTCTGCTGGTCAGCCTGCTGCACGCCCGTCACTCTCATCATTATGTAGCACACTTGGTAAGAATGACACTTACAAGGGCTGGTGTTTTTGTTGTTTTACTCCATCTGTCAAATAGACATTACAGAGGACACGTTTTCAGAGCATGGCTCACTATACGAACGGCAACACTCATCTCCAATTTATACACAATAAGAGCACCAAATATATTCTTCCATAAATTCACATTAGTCTAGCCTACCGCTAGCAAAGCTAAACAGTATATAACGTTACGGAACATGGGGGGATCAAAATAGCAACACACATAGGCCTACCTTCATATTTACACAGTGTGGAGACACTAAACATAGTAAAGGGAGACTAATCACACATACAGACAATGTCAAAGCCAAGCTACAGAACAATGGGTTCAGACCGCGGGAGCTATGGCTATGCTAACGTTAGCAACTCGCTAGCAATCTAGCTAATGTTAGCCAGTGATATGACGTTATCAAAATAAATATGAAAGTCCCTTCGTGGGTATTTCTAATAGGCATCCATATCCCACCTACACATCATATTTAATCACCATCCTAATTCCATATGTCTAACTAGTATGCTTACCTGTCAAATAGACATTACAGAGGACACGTTTTCAGAGCATGGCTCACTATACGAACGGCAACACTCATCTGACGACTCTACCCGAATGTCCCAGAGTGCACCGCGAGAGCCAGCACTACGTCAAACAGGCTAGAAGCAATTAACCTGCAGTGCCCTCCTGTGGCGAGAACCGGCTATCGCAACAACACAGCAGACAATTCCCTCTTTACTAGTAGTGAGTGGTCAATGAAGGTAAGTATATAAAATAAAAAATAGATGGGGGGCTACTAAATCCCAAGTACCCCACACTCTCCCCTCAAAAAGATAATGGTGTCCCGACATAAGAAATCTACCAGTCCACATTGCATAACTTTTCATTGAAAAGATAGGTTATTACTAAGCAGGAGTCAATCTGGATACTGTACTGTAATCAGTCATAACATATAACACACATCTCCTATTAATGGTATATGTTTGCAGTAAATAATGTGCACTTGAATCCACTGCTTCGTCCGTCTTGAGGCCGGGGAGCTATAGTATCTGACTAAAAGCAAATAACTTTGTAATAGTAATATCCCTGGTGGTAACAGGTGTGTTCTAAAACACCAATGCTACAGTAACTCTATGTCTGGTGATCACAGGACAACTAAAATCACATAGCTATAACAATTGTAACATGTCAAAAGTTTTTTGGGTTTTTTTTTTATAATTTATTTATTTATACTGACTTGTCTGATTTGCTTATCTACCAGACACACTAGGCTTCCCTAGTCTGTGATAAGTAAACACTGGTGTAGGTTTTCTATTTCTCAAAGGATATGCTTTTTCTCTGGCAGGCTGCACAGCTTCCCCTGGAGGAGGCTGCAAGGCATCTTCTGGTGGAGGCTGCAAGGCATCTTCCGGGCTCTTGTCGTCATCAGGCTCATCCTCTTCTTCAGCTCCAGATGTCTCGCCATTCTCTGACACTGTCCCATTGTCCTCTATTGTTGCAGGCTGCTCCGCAAAATCCTCTTCATCTTGACCGTCTCTTTCCTCCGGATAGAACTCCAAGGCGTCTGGGCTCAGCTGACTCTGGATCCGCTCACTGGCTCTGACTGTTGGTCGTCCCACGATGCATCTCCAGTTATCCTCATCATCTGAGTCACTGTCCTGTTCCTGGTTCCACTGCATTTGTCTGTCTGTCTTCTTTCTCTCCCGTCTAGGTTTAACAGGTAATAGTCCATGGGCCAGACGATATTTCGGTACACTCAAGGTGGCAAAACTTACTTATAATTTTTGAAAGGATCCATGTCTGTAGATGATATTTTGGTATGATAACCATTCCTGAGTGGCAGCTGTATCACAGTTATCAGCTCATGAAGTTAACCACCCGCTAAACTAAATTGCATTTTAGACGCTGGTGCATATCCTGGTTTAGCCTCATGGTCAGAACATTTTTCAATGTTCTATAATATTGTCTTTGGTATCATTTTAAAGGGGACCTTCTTAGCTTTCATTCAAGCCCTGTTGTAGATATTTCTCACAAATATAGAGGTCACTTGAGCTCTTCAACCCGTCAATATCACACATCTTT
The DNA here is from genome assembly GCF_029633865.1 of Lampris incognitus. NCBI lineage: Eukaryota > Metazoa > Chordata > Actinopteri > Lampriformes > Lampridae > Lampris > Lampris incognitus. The sequence goes on from NC_079219.1 coordinate 43,503,225, forward strand.
CTGCAATTTTCGCCTAAACTATATACTTTCTTTTAGCCCTGTGGCATCTAGGAATATCAGGGACACAAAACACAAAAACTGGAATACTCACAGGACTGTAAAGATTCAGAAAATGTATAATATACCCATACTATTTCATTGTGTGAGGTGATTGTGAGCCTTAAATGAGAACTAGACCAAAGCAAGTTAGGTCACAAACTGGTCTCTATACATTTGTTTAAATACACAATCAAAATACATGATAAAAAGGAATACCATAGTGAGGTAATGAACTATTTTAATATTTTAAACAACATTGACATTTACATATACTTAGTCAATGATACATGTAATCCCATATCATTAGTGGGTATATGTAATGGTAATGGGTAGGGTAATGGGTATATGTGAATATGGTTACATTATTGTTATCAAGCTCTGGGTAACCAAGTCCAGAATCAACATCCTGTGCATCAATAGACTACTACCACAGTAATACCATCAGAATCATCACACTGTCATTCATCAAACTGCTCGTTTCTCTCATCATCTGACTCCCCAAGTTCAAAGTCCAGTTCTGGACCATCCTGCTGTTTTTGGTTACTGCAGGTCTGTAACCTGCACATGTCTGTGCATGGAAGTCCATTTGACAGGCACATGCAGCTTGGCATTTTGCATGAATGCACACACGTGCATGTTAGCATTTCCAAGACCACATCTGGTGCAGGTGGGGAGCGCATCCAGTAAATGGCCAGCTTGCCTTCATCGTCTGTCCATCCGTACTCAGTAGGGCTTGGCACCACAGGGTTAGCCTGCAGACAGCACTTCCATATTGCTGCCTGATAGTTGGCTCGTTGAACATGCTTAAAGAGACAGTCTCTACATGGTGGCAGCTGGCTGGACTCAACCTCTCCCCTTTTGGTGCAGAAGAGCTGGTAACGCAGTTTGTTCACCTCAGCAGTGCTGCTATTAGCAACATACATCCGACAGGTGAACTGCTCAATTTTCTGGAACAGCTCATCACTCACATTCCATGTCTGTCCCAGTTGACTAAGAGTCTCTTGGCAGGAAGTGTGCTTTCTCACTATCTTCAGGGCATTCAGCTTCCCTCGACCAGCGAATGCACTGACAGTGTCGCAGCCTGTGAAGGCATGTAAGCCAATTAGGCTGTCACAGATGCTGTCTCCAAGTGAACTTGCCAGTTTGGTGATGTCGACAAACCGTGTGCGGTTCTGAGTCCCACACTTCTGGTAGATGGGACAGGTGATGTCCTTCTGGAAGCCAAGACAAAGCACCATGACATCAGTGTCCTCAGCTGTGATGATAACTGACTTCGAGCCCGCATTTGCTGCATGCAATGCATGCAGGAGCAGACGGGTGTCAGCTTCTTCATGTGTGGAGTGCAGTTCTGCTGCTTCCTCACACCCATCTTCTGTCAACTTGTAGCAGGTTTCCTCACAGGTCATGTACAACACCTTGCCATGCAGCATAGCTCTGTATCGTGGGAGTTTCCACTCTTCCACCAGAAACTTGATGAGACTGGTCTTGTTGGAGGAACTGCACAGAAATTTTCTCCACTGCTGGACGTGGTGTCCCCCTGCAAGATTCTTGTACTGGAGAGTGATGTCTCCACCCCGGTTCAGTCGTTCAGCATCTTTGATCGAAGTCTGGTGATAGATATCAAAAACAACATCAATCCTCCCACTCTGTGCTCCCTCATGGAGGACCTGGGTCAAGGCTGACTCTGCCACCTGTGCAAAGGTTTTGTTGTTGCCATTCATTTTTTGGACCAGGCTCATCCCATCAATGATGGAAGTAGATGGGATTGGGATGTCTTCTGCAGGAGATACATTCTTTTCAAGCTCTCTGGCAAGTGCAGCCTTGTTTGTTTTTCGTAAGGACCCATCAGCATTTGCCAGTGCCCATGGTAGTGGGCCCAATGGGTAGGCAAGGACATCCTTCAGATTCACCTTCCTGCTTTCAGCCACCAGGATCACGTGACTGAAAAGGTTTCTATCTGCCTTCAGAACCACATCCTGTGCTTTCTTTCCATGAGCTTGTTTTGTGCTGACATTGGAGAATGTTTTCAGACTTTGCTTGGTCATCTTGTCGTGGAATTTCACAGGTGGTGGGTCTGCATCTAACCTTGTTTGCTGGAATGCTTGGTAGGCCTCTTCTCCTTTCTCAAGAGCTCTCAAGAGATCTATGGTCACATCAGGTGGAGCCATGTTGCCAGTGGAGAGGCTAACCAAATCAATCTCATCAGGGGACATAGGATTGAGCCAGTTATTCTCCATAAGGTCCATGAGAGACTGGACATCTGCTTCATCTCTCTTGATCCTTGGACTCTGTAGATCTGGATGAGACCATTTGCACCTGCCTTGACCTGTCAGGTCTCTCAGCTGTCTGAGGTACATGCTTCTATACTCAGCTGTGAGATAATATTTGGTCACAGCTCCTGGCTTCAAGCTGAATCCCTTTGTCCCTCCAGCTGTTTGGGTGTCTTTGTTCACCGTTTCTTCTATAGCTTGGTCAACAGGGATTCGGCCAAAGGGATTGGTGGAGCCCAGTTGGACGGAGAAGCCTCCTTCCATGAATTCTGTGTACACATCTGGGTGTGTGATGGGCAGCTCAGACATCTGGGCGTAGTAGTAGGGGAGGTAGCGTGCATAATTAATCCTGTCATAAGCAAAGCACCATGGGATCATTGCTCGAATGCTAGCCAAGTGTAGCATCCAGTCTCCCTCTCTGGATGCTCGGATGAGCCCCAACAAGATTTCAACCATGTCCAAATAGGACATCCAGAAGTTCGAGAGGCTGCCGTTTCCACCTCTAAGGAACTCACGGTAGACTTCAAATAGATCCATGATGCGTGTACAAGAGCTGTTCTCGAGGACCTCCTTCAAAGCATGTTGTGAGACTTCTTTCCCAAGGCTGTCAGTGGTCTTCAGTGTCTCATTCAGGTGAACCATGTCATTCCTGTGAGTTTCTTCCAACCAGGACAGGAAATCATTCAAGGTCAGTCGCATGAGAGCCTCATACAGGAGCTTGTGTAGTCGCACTGCCCTGTTGTACTTGCGGCCATCCATAACACCAGCAATTGAGCCTTCTGCAATCATGCCAGACTCAATGCAGAGGTCTTTGAGTCCAGCATCTTGGAAACGCTTTCCTATTATTGCCAGCAGTGTGCAGATGGTGTGGAATACCCCAAGCCTAACGATGATATCATGGAACTTGTCATGGTGTTTCCATGTGATCTCGACAGCCTTCGCATACAGGGCTTGGTCAAAGACACAGACAATCTTCCTCAGGCCTAAGCACTGCATGATGCTCAGTGACTGGTTAAGCACTTCGTTGACAGTAGACATTTGTGTCGCTGGAGCATTGATGGTAGGCAGATAGCCTATATTGTCGGGGATGACCGTCATCTCTCCTCGAGTCAGGATGTTGAAGCCTGTCCAGCTGCTGACTGACTGTTCTTCTTGTTGTGACATGCGTGCTAGGACCCAAAGAAGGTTTTTCTCTCTGGCAAGCTTAGGATTGGCTGCAGTATCGGCATCTGACTTTTTGCTTTGTGGTGGCCCTACCCGTTGTCCAGCATTGTAAGTTGGTAACATTGGTGGGGGTCCATCAATGCTTCTCTTCTTTGTTTTGGGAACAGTGGGCATGGGTTGGACAGGAAGTGGGTTGACTGGCTTTGCTTGCACAGCAATCCCATTGACTCTGTGAGATGTTCCCTCACCACTGACAGTTTCTTCAAGACGGTCGATATTGTCCCAGGCTAAAGTTGTGAATATGCCAGGATGGATGTTAGCTGGAAGGGCAATGCCACTCCCTGATGATGAGAGTTTCTGGAGACACAGGGCAGTGTTGATCTCTTCCATCTGTGAATAGGACACACTGTGACCAAGTCGGTTGAGGATGTTTATCAACTCTGCATTTCCTGTCAACGATTTGACACTGAATGGCAGAACAATGTGCTTGGAAGGCTTGGTATTTCCACATGTCACTGCATATACTATGTCATGGCCAAATGACTGCAGAAGGCACTGCACTCTCTGGGATGCATGATCAGGATCATTTGAGCCTGTGAGTAGAGAGTACAGGAAGATAATGAGCGACTCTGGAATGGTAGGACATTCTGCTTCTGGTTTGACTTCAGGCGGCCAGGTTTGAGGAACATCTTGACTTTTAATGTCTGCTCTCAATTTGATGGCTGCTTTGGCTATAACATCTTGTGCACTGACACTTTTCAGGGTCTGCAGCTCCCTTTTGAGAGACTGATTTTCTTTGGCAAGTTCCCTCATGGACAAGTTATCGGGATAGAGGAGGAATTTTCCTTTCTCATCAGGGAATATCTGCAAGGCTCCAGCAAACTCACTCTCCAGGTTTCGCCTTATGTGCTTCTTGGTTGATTCCTTGACTTGGGCAATGCCTTGGGAGTTCATTGAAGCTACCAGTCTAGAAGAGAGATCAGTCATTGTCATCACTTGAGGATTGCCAAAAAGCTCCATCCTGATGAAGAGGAACAGCTCATTGTATGCCTTATTCACAGCAGCTTCATACTGGGCTGCAGCATCACCATCTTCATTGCTGGCAACCTCTCCTTTGGAAACCTCTTCTTTGGTGTAAAGTCTATAGCATGACCTGTGGTAGTGCCCTTCAGCTGCTACAAGGTCTCTACTCACAATGGCAAGGATTCTGCTGTCCCTTTTCTTTGTGGCTGCACTCCTGATCTTTGCATCAGCTCGCAGTTCTCGACACTGCACCAGTACTTCTCTCGTATTCTGTCTCTTGGAATATTTGCTGTTTTTCTGACAAAATATGCACTCTGCATCATAAGTCCTAGATGTACTTGGAGCATGTCGAGCTACTCTCTTAGATTGTTTCTCTTCAGCAGAGACACAACTTTTCTTTTCTTTTGCAAGGAGGCCATCAAGAATTTGCTTCATAGTGAAGATACTGCGACACTTTCTGTGGTAGTAGATTGCTGGAATCTGTCCCTCAGGAATGTCTTTTGCCAGTTTCAAAACTGGTGCATGATTTCGTATCTGAGCTGCCCTGAGCAGAGTTCTCCATGAGTCGACACTTTGTAGTGAAACCAGCTTATCTGTATCATCAGAACAGTGGATAATGCACTCCACCCGTGGGCGCTTTGGTATTGGGTAAAAACTTGCTTGTTCACCAGTGGCCATATTCAGTCAGTTTTCACCTGCCACATACAAACAAATACATGTAACTTAGGTGTATGAACACTACTAAAACAAAGTTCACTTTGCTTCACCAGCGTCATATTACCATTATTTATCTTACATAGCCACAAATAGATACATTACCTAGTTGCTATGCAACAGCTGTATTTTGTCCACATGAGGACGCTAAAATCAACACAAGATGAAAGTTCCTCGTAGCCACTTTAACTAATCATATTAACATATACATTAAAAGAACATGCTAACATTATGGGAAATTAGCTTACAATCTTCTCCAGAGTGAGACAAGAAGATACATACCAGTTTCCTCTATATGTGTTTAGTAGAAAGCTATCTGGCTGCACGTTAGCCTAGCTTAGCACAATGAATGGAAGTACACAGTACTGGTTATCCTTGGTTGTTGGCCATCTAAGAACTGTCCCAGAGTTTAAGCTAGGCTAATCAGTACCAGGGGTGTTGAAATGCTATATTTGTAAAAATCTGGGCAAATACACAATCGTGAGAGGCACAGAAACAGGTTTCCTGAAAGAAAAATGAAATAGCTGCTCATTTGGAAAGGTTATCATGTATTATTTTACTTCTGTTAGTGTACCAAATAAAATGGCACCAGTGAAGTTGTGTCACCTTGGGTGATATCGATATCTGGTCTGACCCATGGACTAACTGGCTTTGGTCTAGTTAGTTTCTTAGTAATAATGCCCTTCTAATTTAAGGTTCACAATCACCTCACACAATGAAATAGTATGGGTATATTATACATTTCCTGAATCTTTACAGTCCTGTGAGTATTCCAGTTTTTGTGTTTTGTGTCCCTGATATTCCTAGATGCCACAGGGCTAAAAGAAAGTATATAGTTTAGGCGAACATTGCAGAAAGATGTGTGTTATTGACGGGTTGAAGAGCTCAAGTGACCTCTATATTTGTGAGAAATATCCACAACAGGGCTTGAATGAAAGCTAAGAAGGTCCCCTTTAAAATGATACCAAAGACAATATTATAGAACATTGAAAAATGTCCTGACCATGAGGCTAAACCAAGATATGCACCAGCGTCTAAAATGCAATTTACTTTAGGGGGTGGTTAACTTCATGAGCTGATAACTGTGATACAGCTGCCACTCAGGAATGGTTATCATACCAAAATATCATCTACAGACATGGATCCTTTCAAAAATTATAAGTAAGTTTTGCCACCTTGAGTGTACCGAAATAGGAAATTTGGGCTCTGGCCCATGGACTATAAGTCCTCTTCTCTTGGTTCCACCGGCAGGAAGTCGCATGGCAGAAGAAGGTTCCTATCCATGATTCTGGTTCGTCCTTTTCCATTCTCCGGCTTCAGCTCATACACAGGGCTGTCAGCGTGCTTCCTCTGTGTTACTACATGCACCTGGTCCTCCCAGAATGGTCTTAATTTCCCCGGTCCTCCTTTCTCGTTCAGGTTGCGGATGAGAACTCTGCATCCGGGATACAGCTCTGTCCCGTGGGCCTTTTTGTCGTATAGTGTTTTGTTTCTGGCCCCCTCCTTCCGTGCTGTCTCTGATGCTAGGCGATAGGCGTCATTCATGCGGGCCTTCCACTTCTCTGCATATTCTTGATGGGATAGTGCCTGGTCCTTTGCTCTAAGGCCAAACATCAGGTCAATGGGAAGTCTTGGATTTCTGCCGAACAACAGATAGTAAGGTGCAAATCCGGTCGCTTCATTTCGGGTGCAGTTGTATGCATGTATCACCTTTGGGAGTGACGCTTTCCAATCCGTTTTCGCAACCGCTGGCAGGTTTCTCAGCATCGCCAGAACCGTTCTGTTGAAACGCTCGACCTGACCATTTCCTTGCGGGTGATACGGTGTTGTGTGAGAACCCCTGACTCCACTGTACTCCTGCAGCTTGGCGAAGAGCTTATTGTCAAACTCCTTCCCTTGGTCATGGTGCAGCGTCGCCGGGAAACCAAATCTCAGCACAAAGTCCCCGAATACCTTCTCTGCGGTGGTCTTGGCAGCTTTGTTTCTGCATGCATAGGCTTGAACAAAACGGGTAAAGTGGTCCATAACCACCAGTATATACTCGTACCCTCCCTTACACTTCTCTAAGTGTAAGAAGTCAATGGAGACCATCTCAAATGGGTGTGTGGTCACGATGTTGGTGAGAGGGGCTCTGGTTGGTTTGTTGGGGCGCTTGGTCTTCAGGCAGCTACACACCTGTGTGATGTAATGTTCCACATCTTTCTGCATGTGAGGCCAATAGAAACGGTCCCTCAACAGGTGCAACACCCTCTCCACGCCTAGATGGCCCAGGTCTCTGTGCAGTTCTTTATACACCAGCTCATGGAACTTTTTCGGCAGGACTAGCTGAGTTCGGGTAGCTGTTTTCCAGCGCAGGATGCCATCATCATCAAGGCACAGCCGATGCTTCTCTCTCATGAGTGTCGCAACACCCCTGCTCGCACACTGTGTTTTTCCCCGAGGCCACTGATTGGAGGTTATGTACTTCAGCACCTCACCAATGACAGCATCCTCCCTCTGGGCGTCTCTCACCGTCTGACTGGGTATCTCTGCCACAGGTGATGTATGTTCCTTCTCAAACTCGGCTAGTGCTGTGGCTATGGTTACCGGACACATCCAAGGCTCAGCTCTCTCCAGCTGTACTGACAGCGCCTGGGTCACACTGTTCATGACCTCGGGGTGTACTTCTTGTGAACAGGTCTGCATGTAATGCTCCATCGGCATGCGTGAGAGGCCATCTGCGTCCCCATTGCTCGTCCAGGCCGGTACTTGATAGAGAACTGGAAATCGGCTAACTCTGCTACCCACCTGTGGGTGGTCGCATTCAGTTTGGCTGTCGTGAGCACATAGGTGAGGGGATTATTGTCTGTGTAGACAGTGAATGATGGAGCGTGGTAGAGGTAATCTCTAAATCTCTCACATATGGCCCATTTCATCGCGAGGAACTCCAACTTCCCTGAGTGGAGATGGTAGTTCTTCTCAGGAGTTGTCAGTGTCCTAGACCCGTACGCGATGACTGCCAGCCCACCCTGTGACTGTCTTTGATACAATACTGCCCCGAGGCCCTCTCGTGACGCGTCGCAGTGAAGGATAAAGGGCTGTTCAAAGTCTGGGTATCCCAACACTGGTGGCTGGATGAGGAATTCAATCAACTGACAGAGGACCTGTTGGTGTTCAGCTGTCCACTTAACTGGGTGAGAGGAGGGCAGATGGTCTCGGGAGCCCTTCCTCCCCTTGTCCTTTCTCTTTTGTTTGAGCTTCCCCGCTGCTGTCTTCTCTGGGGTGAGGAGGTCATAGAGAGGCCTTGCGATTCGGGAGAAGTTTGGTATGTAGGGCCGGTAATACGAGATGAATCCCAGCATCTTCCTGAGCTCTCCGATGGTCGTAGGTTCTCTCTCCTTCAGTGCCTGGACCGGGGCCACATCAGCGGGGTCCATTGTGTATCCATCCTTGGTCACAAGCCTTCCCAGGAACCTTACTTGGTTTTTGAAGAGTTCACATTTTCTTGCCGTCAGCTTGATTCCATGGCTTCTGTAGCGGTGCAGTACTCTTCTCAGGTGCTGGAGGTGTTCGTCGAATGTGGTTGAGTGGACCAGGTTGTCATCTAAATACGGCTGACAAATGTCGTCCCTCAGCCCAATCAAACACTCCTCCATGGACCTCTGGAACTCTGCTGGTGCTGAGGACAGTCCGAAGGGAATTCTCACCCATTCATATAATCCCCACGGGGTGATGAATGCAGTCAGTGGGCGGCTGGACTCCTCAAGAAACCCCTGGTGATATGCCTTCCCCTGATCCAAGACAGAAAACCAGGCACTCCCCTTCAGGCTGTCGAGCATATCCTGGATGCGTGGTATTGGATGGCGGTCTGGGATGGACATCTTGTTCAACTCACGGTAGTCACAGCAGAGGCGGAGGCTCCCATCCTTTTTCCGCACACACACGATTGGGCTTGAGTAGGGTGATTTTGACTTAGTTATCCAGCCTCTGTTCAGTAAATCCTCGAGGTATTCCTTCACTTCTTTATGAAGAGGCTTTGGGACTGATGTGTATGTCCGCTTCACCGGTGTGGTGTCACTCAGGCGGATCTTGAGCTGGAGTGATGGAATAGTCCCCACATCATGGTCATCGCGTGCGAACACACTACTCTCCTCCCGCAGTAGCTCTCTCACCTGCAGTTGTTGTTCAGGTGTCAGGTGGTTCAGAGGGACAGGCGGGTCCCATAGATCTTCCTCCTGGTGTTCCGTCTTGACATCACCTGGCCCTTTCAGCTTTGTTGTGTCTCTAATCACAGGTCTTCGTTCTGTACCTGTTGTGGAGGTCCCTGGGATGACTGGGTTCACTGTACTAGTCCCATCCACATCCAACGGCTTCACGGCGGCAGGGTAGATGGCTCTAGTTCTTTGGGTCTGCCCCAGGGGAGTCCGTGGCGGCAGTGTGATGTCATGAGCTGTGACGTTGGTCACTGGGACAGCGATGCGTGACCAGGTTCCCTTCTGTAAACATACAATGTTTTCATCCACCTTCAGGCCCTCTGGCCACTTTGGGTTCACATTAGGCTCAAAGAGGACGTTCTGGTCTGCTTGGAGGGGCCCTGCTCTAACACCACACTTAACAGTCTTTGTCTGGCCCGCCGGACTAGTCATGCTTTCTCGGCCCACTTTAACCATCCCCTCACCTTCCATATCATCTCGGCTCTTTATCAGCTTCACGGGGACTTCAGCCTTCTTGTAGTCAACCGCGAACGCAATGCTTAGTGCCTTTGTGATTACCCTTGATGGCTGTCCAGCTCCAGACTCTAACAGGTGTTCAATTACATTGTAACCGATGATCGGTTCTTCTGCAGTGCCCTGGTGTGTGGTTACTAGTATTGGCACAGTGAGTTCCATTGGTGGGGTCTGAGTGGTGCTATTCGGTGCTAACTGGGCAGTCACTTCCACCCATCCAGAGAAAGGAATGGTTGTCTGGTTTGCTGCTTTACCAGTCAGGGTGCCAGGGCCAAGGATCTCTTCTGTGCTTCTCACCTTGGTGTGTGGGAGATGTTTTCTCCTCCATTCTTCACTGATTAGGCAGACCTGCGACCCGGTATCCCACAATGCCTGTGTGGCTACACCATCAATGTAACAGTTTATCATGTATTTCTTTCCAATTAGGTTCAGCAGCTGTGACTGGCGTTTTGAGGAGATATGACTCACTGTGGGTGCTTGCTGTTCCCGCCCTGCCTCGTCTCGCTGTCGGGCAGACACTCTGGCTTCTAGTAGCTGAATACTGTCGTCGATGAGCTTGCTGGTGACAGTACAGCTAGATGTGTCTACCTGCTCCGATTTTTCAGGCCTCTGAGCTCTACACCCTCTTGAAAGATGGCCACTCTGTCCGCATTTGAAACAGTGGTTGCACTGGTCGCCCCTTTCACTGTCTTGACAGGCTTTGCATCCGCGCTTCTTCACAGGCTGCTGCTGACGAGAAGGTCTTTGGCCAGAGGAGTGGTTCATGGCTTTTCTCATCTGTTCCATTTCTCCTTTCAGCTGTTGGATTATCTCATAGAACGCAGACTCCTTTTGGTTCCCTGCCTGTGTCTTAAGGGCTTTCACACTCGCGGATGTTGATGGCGACGACTCCTGACCCCCGACCACTGCAGCTTCCACTCCTAGATACTGATGTGCCTCAGCTCGCACTTACCGCACTCTGGTTTCCTTACTGTGGGAGCTCTTCTTGAATTTCCGCTGTCTCTCTGACTCAAAACTTGCGGCCTCTATCATCTTAACAATGAGAACATCATCAGTAGTTGCTTGATCATCGAGATAGCTCTTGAGCTGATATTTTACCTGGTCACTCACTAGCCCAGTTCCCACAGCTCTTAGGAACTTCTTCTGTATCAGTTCAGGGCTGTATTGTTCATCAGAGCCAGGCTCTCTTGCTGCTGCTAAGAGTCTCTCTTTAAGTGCTATGGCTCGGAACAGGAAGTTCTGTGGTGACTCCTGACTGTCGTGTGTGATGTTGATTAGTCGGTGATATAGGTCCACAGAGCTATCCTCTTTGAAATGGCCTTTCAGAATGGTCCTCAGCTGAGGGAGGGTGAGTTCGGTTTTGATCTCTAACAAGTCACGGAGAGTCAGCCCAGGGCTGATGGCTCGGATTACAGCCTCTATTATCTCCAACTCGCTGTGGCCTTTTCTCACCCCCATATCAATCTGATGCGTAAGATTTATATAAGACAACTTGTCTATCTGCCCCCGTTCTCCTATTTGGCCATTTATCTTAAAGTCTCTGCGTATGGTCACTTCAGGGGGTTGGATTACTGACGGGATTGGGTTTGAAGGTTGACTAGGTCTACTGGGTTCTTTAAGACTTAGTTTCTCACTGAGGCGTGATATCTCTTCCTCAAGCGCTTTTGTGGATGCAGTAAAGCTGGACTGTAAGGCCTGATATTGTTCATGTAAGCTTGCCAATTCAGCAGCATCCTTGTTAGTACTGTCTGCACCTGCACCAGTATGTGACTCCGCCCCTCTCTGCTTCATTTCACTAGAGAGGTCCACTAGTCTGGACAGAAACTGACGTGCTACCTCTTCATCCTCCTTCTCAATTGCTTCATCCACAGTCTCACTAATAAGTCTGATCAGCGCATGCCTCTTTGTCTGGTTTTCAGTGGGGACTTTAGCAATAACACACACCTCTTTTAACTGGTCCAGCCCTAACTGCAGGAGGGTCTCACTCAGCCTGTCTTGCAGTTGCTCAAGCTCCAGTTCCATTGTTGGTCACGTGTTCTCACTCCGCTCCCCACTTCTTCTCCTGACAATGGTGGCAATGGTGCTGATCCCGGGTTTCGGCACCAATATTTGTAGCACACTTGGTAAGAATGACACTTACAAGGGCTGGTGTTTTTGTTGTTTTACTCCATCTGTCAAATAGACATTACAAAGGACACGTTTTCAGAGCATGGCTCACTATACGAACGGCAACACTCATCTCCAATTTATACACAATAAGAGCACCAAATATATTCTTCCATAAATTCACATTAGTCTAGCCTACCGCTAGCAAAGCTAAACAGTATATAACGTTACGGAACATGGGGGGGATCAAAATAGCAACACACATAGGCCTACCTTCATATTTACACAGTGTGGAGACACTAAACATAGTAAAGGGAGACTAATCACACATACAGACAATGTCAAAGCCAAGCTACAGAACAATGGGTTCAGACCGCGGGAGCTATGGCTATGCTAACGTTAGCAACTCGCTAGCAATCTAGCTAACGTTAGCCAGTGATATGACGTTATCAAAATAAATATGAAAGTCCCTTCGTGGGTATTTCTAATAGGCATCCATATCCCACCTACACATCATATTTAATCACCATCCTAATTCCATATGTCTAACTAGTCTGCTTACCTGTCAAATAGACATTACAGAGGACACGTTTTCAGAGCATGGCTCACTATACGAACGGCAACACTCATCTGACGACTCTACCCGAATGTCCCAGAGTGCACCGCGAGAGCCAGCACTACGTCACACAGGCTAGAAGCAATTAACCTGCAGTGCCCTCCTGTGGCGAGAACCGGCTATCACAACAACACAGCAGACAATTCCCTCTTTACTAGTAGTGAGTGGTCAATGAAGGTAAGTATATAAAATAAAAAATAGATGGGGGGCTACTAAATCCCAAGTACCCCACAATTAGCTCTGCGTTGTGTTCTATTTTCGGTGGGGTCCCAGGTGTTGTGGGGGGCCCTCAGTCTCTCATCATCATCATCATCATGATCAACGAAGGAGGGGGGACACACAGGACTCTATTTGGCTCACCTTGCCATTTATTTTGGTTTCAAACCCTTCGACAAACGTCCAGTCCTCCAGCGGGAGCGGTGTTTCTTACGGACGTGGGGGTCGAAGTTCAACCACTGCCCGGACTTCACTCGTGTGCGTTAGAAGGAGAAACCGTTCACGGGACTCCGATGTAAAAAAAAGGATAAACAAGTATTTTATCCCACAGCTTGCAGTATCTTCTTACAGGGATACTCAAGGTTACGTTCTCCTCAACCAGCAAAACTGTCCTACGGTAAGAAACACGCGTGGCTCGGCTCGATCGCTGCTTGAGACTCCTCCCACAAAACAAAAATGGCCTCTTCCGCGTTCCCTCTTCCGTGTACCCACAAGACCTCTCTCTTAAAGCGACAGTACACGTATATGACGGTCGTTGTAAAACATACATAAAAGTAAATAATGACATAAAATAAAATGTTGTAAACACAAATAACAGCACACAGACAGGATTTGGTGATATTTCATACTCAAACAAAATAAAATAAAAACATTAATTTTAATCTGGTTACACACTCATTGCTCTTATGTTGTTGAGGGGCCACATGTTACCATCAGGCGGAACAGACGCCATCTAATCCTTATGCAAGTGTCAGACAGCAGCGCTGAAGCACCCAGTGTACTCGACCCATCACCCGTGGATGTACCTGAGGCAACAAAAACTGTTCAACATCGAGCAGAGACATCGTGTACCCTCTCACCTGCTGTTATCAGAACCAGGTCAGGCAGGGTTACTACCAAGCCTCAAAGACTGAACTTGTGAAAAGTTAACTGAAATAAAGAAAGATTCCATGTTGATGATATTGTAAAGATATTAGTGGTTAAATGGAAAAGTTGTTATACATGGAAAAAATGACAAGATACGATGTTGTGTTTATAAGGTTAACTGAAAGAGGATGTTCATATGTTAATGTTAACAGAGCAAGTTTCCTTATGAGAAGGTTTGGGTGATTTAAACTGGGTTTTGTTTGTTTGTTTGTTTGTTTTTTTGAAAGAAGGTAGACGTGGGGTATTGCAAAACAGGTTGTTGTGAATTGTGACAGTACGCCAGTAGATGGCACTGGAGGCTCAGTTACAGAGCCGTGGTTAACCGATGGACTGGAGAAGAAATACTTGGTTGATTTGTACTGTTGAAGCGTCAACCGCCTCTTTGACAGGCGGTTGAAGCTTCACCAGAGTTGTATGCAATCTTTCAATAAAGCAGCCGTTAATGAGATCCCTACTGCCGTGATGAATCTGTTAAATATAAACACGACAGTTTGCTACTTACCAGCTGGGATCAAATTAATTTAAACATTATGATAAATTAGTCTATAAAGTGCAAGTTTTACAAAAATAAACAAAATAATGCTTACGCTGCTTCTAAAGTTGATCCGTAAAGCAAAGCACCTTCATCTCCGGAGTGATAACTGTTGTCGGGACAGGCGTGCATCAGTTGGAGAGGAGGACGTGACGTCACATGGACAAACCCCTGATACTCTTCACAGTGTCGTCATCACAGGCGGGGGTTGAGTCCAAATCATGTTTAGCAGTGTAGTGATGCGCAGGTTTGGGTGGCCCCGAGCTGCCCGTAATCCAACCCGTGTTGGCAAACGCACATCCGCAGATCCACAACCCACTATTTCAAACCTGTTTTTTGTTTTGTACTCATACACTAACCTGTTTTGTAGGCTAATGTGAACAGCAGACTATAACGGGCTAAGGCTACCTGATCAAACCTTTGCTTAGTATTTAGGCACATTATTGAAACAGAATAAATAATAGGCATACTGCGGGTGTGTGTGTGTGTGTGTGTGTATGTGTTACTGACTGAACAGATAAAATATGGTCATAGGCCATTAGGCTATAATGAAACAAACCCTACAATAAAAAAAAGAATTGTCCAAGCTTGGAAACATGATGGGAAATAACGTGTGTACTCAATACATAGTGGGACTGAAAAAAATAAATAAAATCACTGCGCCTGATCAGCGCATCTGAAGCAAGCTGACTGCAATTGTAAATTTGGGCTGAATCCGGATGATAACAGTGTAGATATATTTACAGCAGATTTATTATGATTATCTGAAATATATATTTTCTCTGCATAAACCTGACTCGCCCGCAACCCAGCTGAACTTCACCAATAAGATTTTTTTTGACCCATGGCTGCTGCAGGTAAAACCATAGGGCCTGCAAACTTGGAATCAACCAACTCATAACTAGTTAGCGCAGAGTCATGAACTATTTCCCTCATATTATTACGGAGGCATTTTACTTGTTCCAGGAGAGCATGCAGACTAATCCCATTCATCCGGCAGGACACAGATCATGGGGTGATGGTGCGAGTCAACACGAAGAGAGGCAGAGATCTGATGTTTGTCTGACCTTGGTGTGCAAAAGTATACTCTTTATTCTTATTATATAATCCAACTTTATTCTGCCCCCCCCACCCCACCACACTAGTGGTAGACCAATGCAACAGGACAACGCTGTCCACCATCAGTTACTGTCACTGTTACAACAGCCAACCTGCAGAAAGAAGGCAACTAAACAAAGAAGAGCAGAAAAGAGGGGGTATTTTTCAGTTTGTTTTTCTTGTTAAATAGTAATAAATACATGGAGATGCAGTGGTTCTTACTTTTTCCTTTTTCTCTGAAGCAGAAGGGTTAAAAAGTTTTTATTCATGTTTTTTATTTCTTTATTGATCTGTGTTGTTTCTTTAGCAGCAATCCCGACCAGTTGTCATGGTGATTAGCAGCGCAGAAAGGAGGAGCTGTCTGGAGGAGAACACACCATGAGGAGGAGGAGTAAGAGAGGAGAGGAGGAAGAAGCGGAGGAGGTCCCTTTGAGCGCCAGGAAGGCATTAGTGTCCTGTCACGTACTTTTCCTTCTCCCCCCACCTCCTCTCCTCTCTCCATCACGCTGGACAGCAGTCATAAAAAACAAAAAGGAGAAACAAGAGAAAGAAAATTACAGAATATGAGAGAGACATTTGGCAGAATATATCCAGAAAGAACTCAACGTCAGTCCTTTTTTGGAAGCTTCCTATCTTGAAGTAGAGGAGGAGAAAGAGAGGCTGGTAGGACAGAAAGGAGCTCAGGACAAATGAAGAGCAGGAAATAAACTTTCTTTTACTCCCAACAACATGTTTGGCAAGTTCTTCCATGCCGCTGCAGCAGTATTGTGTTGTTGTAGGTTGTGTTGCTGTTTGCTGTTTGGACTGCTGGCCCTCAGTGGCTCAGAATAGTGAAGATGTTAACGTGTGTGTGTGTGTGTGCGTGTGTGTGTCAGCAGAAGATGCAGCAGCAGATGTAAGAAGGTCCTGGCAGCCCGTCTCTGCTCGAACCATGGAAAAGAAACATTTATAGTGCAAACTGTGAGAAACTCCCTACTGACTGAATGAAAATATGAGACAAGTAATCTGGCTTCTCCTAAAGGCTGCTTTCTTTCACCACCATCACTGTCATTATTCCTCTTTCTTTCCTTCTCCTCCTCTCCAAGTTCAAGGAACAACCAAGTAGAACACACAACTCCTCACACCACAGGAAAATCAAATTTTAAACAATAACATTAATATTAATGAAAACAAACTCGTCTCAAATATTCCATATAAATCCCAGAAGTCCCCCCTCTTTCTCAACAAAAGACAAAAAAGAAAAAGAAAAAGGATAAATACAGCTTTTTCCTGGCCTCCTCTTCCTTTCTCCATCTCCTCCTCTCATGCAGACTAAACCGTCTCCTTCAGCTCAAAGTTCACCACCTAGTCTCTGAACTCTAGATCTGTGTGTGTGTGTGTGTGTGTGTGTGTGTGTGTGTGTGTGTGTGTGTGTGTGTGTGTGTGTGTGTGTGTGTGTGTGTGTGTGTGTGTGAGAGAGAGAGAGCAAGTGCCAGGGAGGGGCAGGGGGGCTATTCCTGTTTCCAAATTGTGTGTGTGTGTGTGTGTGTGTGTATGCTGTAATTGTAGTTGTTAAAATTGTATGGCTTTAGGGCATGGTTTAGGGTTCATCAAGAGTTGGCTGCCCCCTCATCTGAGTCTGGCCTTCCCCTGCCCCCCCCAGCTGGGTTATTGTTGTTGGAGGAGGGATAGTAGTCCTCAGGGGGTGGGCCTTGTAGCCCTGGGGCGCTTGGGGCCGTCCGAGTCCGGAAGGCGGACAGTCCGATGGGCAGAGCCAGAGGCAGGGAGGCTGAGCCAAATTGAGTGGCCTCCATGGAAGACACCGCCCCGCCTAGGTGGTGAAGGCCCAGGGAAACACCAACATCCATGCTGTCATTCATCTGGGGAGAAGATCCCTGTTGCCCCCCTGCTCCTCCAACACCAGTTTGCCCGACCTGTCGCAAGCTCCGCCCACTGCTGCCATGATGTGTGTAGACAGGGTGGGGATGGTGGGGGGTGTCCAAGAAATGGCGCTGGTGTTGTTGAGAGGCAGTAGGCTTGTGGAGCAGCAGCTGGGTGTATGTTGAGTCTGGAACTCCACCTCCGCTTTCACTGCCTGGCCACATGCGCATCTGTTGCTGAGAGGGTGCCTGTGGTGGAGGAGGGTTGGAGGGGAGGGACAGACATCAGAAGAGAGGGCAGACAGACGTATTTGTATCTACCCTTACAGGAAAAAGAAATTAAAGTTTATAAAGGGAACTGTGACAGTAATTTAACAACATTTTAATATCACATGGGAGGATAGTAATTGATATAACTGTATACTGTTTAAGTTTTAATTTTTAAACTGGTGACTTCAAGCTTCTATGGAAGTCTCATTGAGCTGTGTATTATTTTGTTCAAGAATGAAGAACAAACCACTTTTGTGTCATTGTCATGATAAAAGTGGCGGTATTCTAAGCCTTTACTAACCCAATCAATAACGGACGAGTAAAGAAATACTAGGTAAATTCTAGTAAAACTACAAATTCACTGCAAAACTTATTCTGAACTCACGAGATGAGATTTGAGATACTTTATTGATCCACATAGGGAAATTATGCTCTGCATTTAACCCACCCTATCCTAGCTGTGTAGCTAGGAGCAATGGGCAGCCGCTGTGAGGCACTCGGGGACCAACTCCAGGTCGTCTTGCCATGCCTCCTCGGTCAGGGGCACAGACAGGAGTATTAACCCAGTATTAACCCATGCATGTCTTTTTGATGGTGGGGGAAACCGGGGCACCCGGAGAAAACCCACCGCATACACGGGGAGAATATGCAAACTCCACACAGAGGATGACCTGGGACGATCCCCAAGGTTGGACAACCCCGGGTTTGAACCCAGGACCTTCTTGCTGTGAGGCGACAGCGCTAACCACTGGGCAACCATGCTGCCAGAACATACTCAAAGCTCAGAACATACTCAAAGGGTGCATAAAACCCAAACACCTTGAGATCGCACCAAAACAAATAACCATATAAATTGAGCAATGTGTGGAATAAAAGATGCAGTGATTTTCCATGTTATGAAATAATAGTACTCTTCAAAAAGGTGGGACATATAGAGAAGTCATATAAGCACTGCACTCAGAAAAAATAACCTCTGTGCAGAAATAACTTTCACTGCAAAGTCACAGAGAGGATATGCAACTTGAACCACTACAATATAACCGGGGTGTATTGGAGGGTAAACATATGCAAATGCCATTTACCAACCTTTTTATTTCTGAAATAGAATTTACCCGTACAATCTGGAGCATTTCTGCATAGTTTAAATGGGTTAGTACTGTGCAGCCTAGTGTTGCACCAACATTTTTGACTGTCAAAAATGATGACCATCATTAGGCTAAGTGAAAATTGAGGAACAATCCAAAAGAGTTTGGTGAGTGTTCCCTCCTGCACTTTTTCTTTGCTCTGGGATTACTCACTTTGTTCTCGACCTAAATCCATGGACAGGTTCTGTGTGTATATACAGTGGCTTGCAAAAGTATTCATACCCCTTGAACTTTTCCACATTTTGTCACGTTTCGACCACAAACATAAATATATTTTATTGGAATTTTATGTGAAAGACCAACACAAAGTGGCCCACAATTGTGAAGTACAAAGAAAATTATACAGGATTTAAAACATTTTTTACAAATAAAAAACTGAAAAGTGCGGCATGCAAAAGTATTCAGCCCTCCTGAGTCAATACTTTGTGGAACCGCCTTTTGCTGCAATTACAGCTGCAAGTCTTTTGGGGTATGTCTTTACCAGCTTTGCACATCTAGAGACTGAAATTTTTGCCCATTCTTCTTTGCAAAACAGCTCAAGCTCAGTCAGATTAGATGGAGAGCATTTGTGAACGGCAGTTTTCAGATCTTGCCACAGATTCTCAATTGGATTTAGGTCTGGACTTTGACTGGGCCATTCTAACACATGAATATGTTTTGTTTTAAACCATTCCATTGTAGCCTGGGCTTTATGTTTAGGGTCGCTGTCCTGCTGGAAGGTGAACCTCTGCCCCAGTCTCAAGTCTTTTGCAGACTCCAACAGGTTTTCTTCCAAGATTGCCCTGTATTTGGCTCCATCCATCTTCCCATCAACTCTGACCATCTTCCCTGTCCCTGCTGAAGAGAAGCACCCCCAGAGCATAATACTGCCACCACCATGTTGGACAGTGGGGATGGTGTGTTCAGAGTGATGTGCAGTGTTAGTTTTTCTGCCACACATAGCGTTTTGCATTTAGGCCAAAAAGTTCAATTTTGGTCTCATCTGACCAGAGCACCTTCTTCCACATGCTTGCTCTGTCCCCCACATGGCTTCTGGCAAACTGCAAACGGGACTTCTTATGGTTTTCTTTTAACAATGGCTTTCTTCTTGCCACTCTTCCATAAAAGCCAGATTTGTGCAGTGCACTACCAATAGTTGTGCTGTGGACAGATTCTCCCACCTGAGCTGTGGATCTCTGCAGTTCGTCCAGAGTCACCATGGGCCTCTTGGCTGCATCTCTGATCAGTGCTCTCCTTGTTCGGCCTGTAAGTTTAGGTGGACGGCCGTGTCTTGGTAGGTTTGCAGTTGTGCCATACTCTCCCATTTCCGGATGATGGATTGAACAGTGCTCCGTGAGATGTTCAAAGCTTGGGAAATCTTTTTATAGCCTAACCCTGCTTTAAACTTCTCCACAACTTTATCCTTGACCTGTCTGGTGTGTTCCTTGGACTTCATGATGCTGTTTGCTCCCCAATATTCTCTTAACAAACCTCTGAGGCTGTCACAGAACAACTGTATTTGTACTGAGATTAGATTACACACAGGTTGACTATATTTAGTTATTAGGTCAACATTCGATCATTCAGCAATCATCAGGCAACTTCTGAAGGCAATTGGTTGCACTCAGAGAAAAGGGGGTTGAATACTTTTGCACACAGCACTTTTCAGTTTGTTATTTGTAAAAAAAAATTAAAATCATGAATAATTTTCTTTGTACTTCACAATTGTGTGCCACTTTGTGTTGGTCTTTCACATAAAATTCCAATAAAAACATTTATGTTTGTGGTCGTAATATGACAAAATGTAGAAAAGTTCAAGGGGTATGAATACTTTTGCAAGCCACTGTACAGTATATTGTCTTGTGAGCATGGAGCAGAGCTGTAGACTTGAAACTTGAGTCAAGAAAATCGGGACTTGCGACTCAACGTTGACTTCTCTGCTGCGAGACTTAGACTTACGGTTGGGTAATTGTTTATTCAGAACATAATGCATGTTTAATATATCCCTATTGTGTCTAGTTTAGCTTTACTGCTTTGCGCTCAGTTACGTCTTGTGTGTCAAAGCGTGTGGGATGGGTACCCTATGGGTGGGTATCTAATGGAGATGGGTACCCTATGCCTAATAAGCTAAAGCTAGTGGCTGTTTAAACAAACAACAAATATCTCTGGTGAAAATGTTTCCAAAAAATGCAGGTTAAAGCCTGAAACAAAAGACATCACCTATGTTGTGGTGTATTGTTAACTGTGCATAGCAATGGCCATTCTATTTAAAAAAAAAATTATTTAACGTTTATTTAACCAGGAAAAGACTCATTGAGATTAAAAAATTATTTTGAAAGAGTGTCCTGGCCAAGACAGACAGCAAGCAGCATGATTGACAGGGTTGCAAACATACAAACATGTAATCATCCATCCATCCATCATCCAAACTGCTTATCCTGCTCTCAGGGTCACAGGGATAGTGGAGCCTATCCCAGCAATCACTGGGTGGCAGGTGGGGAGACACCTTGGACAGGCCGCCAGTCCATCACAGGGCCCGCTCACACACACACACACACACACACACACACACACACACACACACCTAGGGACAATTTAGTACGGCCGATTCACCTGACCTACATGTCTTTGGACTGTGGGAGGAAACCGGAGCTCCTAGAGGAAATCCACGCAGACACGGGGAGAGCATGCAAACTCCACAAGAGAGGATGACCCGGGAACACCCCCAAGGTTGGACTACCCCGGGGATCGAACCCAGGACCTTCTTGCTATGAGGTGACCATTCTAACCACTGCCACTGTGCTAACCACTAACCACTGTGCCGCCCACATGTAACTATTTACAACAAAAACAAGAACTTTAAAGACTTGAAGGGGCACTCTAAGCTAAGTAATGGGGAAGCTATGTGGAGTTTCCAGGTGGAGAGGTCAGGAAGCCATGAGTTAGCATGCCAAATATAAGCTGTGAGAGTTATTAAAAACCTACATGCTGAATAAACTGCCATCCGAACCCGTTTGTTTAGTTATGACACAAGATGGTGTCAAAAGCAGTCTGAAGCGACTCATTAATAGGGAAGAATGAAAGAGCATGATAAATAATATAAGTATTGTGGGAAGCCAAGTCTGTTAACCGTCACAAGCACTAGCTTAGCATGGTGAAAGCATAGAAGATGATGATGGAGAAGAACCATCTGTCATGCGGCCACATCACTCAGCTCCTGGGTGTTCACCAATGCTACCTTACTGATTCAACCCCCCAAAGCATTCAATTTCTCAATGCCAAAAGAGAGGAAAATATGGATTTGACAGCTCAAGAGATTCTGACTAGTCAGCAACCTGCACATTAGCATGCAAACTAACCAGGTGAATACTTTGAGCTACTGCAGGGATGGGCAACATGATCCAGAAACTGCTGGTGTGGATGCAGGTCTTTGTTCCAACCAAACAGTTGAGACAAACTACTAGGCAATCTCTGATGAGTTCATCATGGAGAGCTCTATATTGGCAGTTTTCTGCTAGTTACACACCTGATTCTATTAGTCAACCAATGATCTTTGCTAAGGACCTTGATTTTTTAGACTCAGGTTTGTCTCAGCTGATTGGTTGGAACGAAGACCTGCACCCACACCGGCCCTTTCTGGATCATGTTGCCAATCGATCGACTGCATGGGAGATGATGTAAATGACATCCTACGTGGTCAAACACCATCAGAGGCAAACAGGTTACATGGCAACATAACGAAGGAGACTTCATCCCCAGAAAATATACAAAAGAGTGAGATTCAATCAGAGAGTACAGCAGGCTAATGAGCCAGTAGACCCATATATCACAGCATGGTATGCACTAGCAGAAAACTGCCAATATAGCGCTCTCCATGATGAACTCATCAGAGATTGCCTAGTAGTGGGTTTAAAAGACACTGGGTTATCCAAAAGGAGGAAGTTGGGCAAAAGATTGACGCTGGGGAAGGCGATGAATATGGCTAGGCAGTCAGAAGTTCTGTAAAAGCAGCAAACAGACCTGAGAGGGGGAGTATAAAAATAGTGAGGCTGAAACCATTACAACAAAATTATGGAAACGAAAGCCATCTAAAAAGAGGCCCAAGGGCCAGGTAAAATGCAGTCATGATGCATAAAATTTCCTAATCACGGTAAATGGTAATACCTAATGAGAGACATAACCTGCCATACTGACAAAAAAAGGACACTATAGCAAAGTGTGTAAATCAGTTACAGCTGTACATGATGTAGGCATGGGAAGTAATGAAGGAATTACACCTTTCTTCCTTGGCACAGTGAATACAGCAGAGTATCCCTGGTTCACAAAACTATCCATAAGACAACACAAAGGGACTTTTAAAACAGACATGGGTGAAGATGTCACCATGATCTAGGTGCAGATGTCACCGTGATCTCAGAAAGCACATTCAGATAAATTACTGAAGGGTGATGTGCTCTTTCAAAATTAGACAGACTATGGATTGGACCTGGTGGTACACAATTGAATGTTTTAGGCATGTATGAGGAGTCCATAATGGAGAACAAACAATTCAGGAAAATGTGTCCATAGTCAAGAGATCTATACACTGCCCTGATAGTTAGACCTGCTAGTGTAAAACTCAATCTAGTAGCCAGGTCAGATAGTGTTGATAACGAAAAAGAAATCCTACCCAGAGTTATGTCACGGCCTTGGACTGTTACAAATGCAGTAATAAATTAAGCACCTAGGAGAGTTCCTATTCCCCTTCTAGGAAAAGTCATGGAGGAGGTAGCAGGTATGGAGAGGCAAGGTGTTATTCAGCAGAATGGAGGAGCCAATGGAATGGTGTGCAGGCATAGTGCCTCTGCCAACCAACATAGGTTCTGCATCTGCGTGGACCTAACACACCTTAATGACGCTATCTGCAGGGAGTGGTATATTCTTCCCTCTTTAGAGCAGAGCCACAGACAACTCGTGGGAGCACAAATTTTCAGTAAGGTGGACGCAAACAACAAATTTTGGCAGATTGCTTTGTCCCTTGAATCTGCTAAATACACAAAATTTGGCTGTTATTACTTCAATAGGCTGCAATTCAGCAATATATGCACCCCAGAGCACTTCCAGAGGAGTATGTTGCAAATTCTAGGCTCAGTGCAGGGAGCAGTGTGTCATGTGGACGACATACTAGTATGGAGAACAAATCCAATCGAGTATGACTCCAGACTCCACAACATACTAAACATGCTTAAGAAAGCAGGCATCACACTGAACATGGAAAATGTGAACTGAGCAGAAGAGAGGTCAGATTTTTAGGGCAAGTCATATCAGCTTAGGGAGCAAAGCCAGATCAGGACAAGATGAGGGTGCTGAGAAAGCTGAAGAAACCATCAAGTCAAGTCAAGTCAATTTTATTTGTATAGCCCAATATCACAAATTACAAATTTGCCTCAAGGGGCTTTACAGCAACACAACATTCTGTCCTTAAGCTTTCTTGGAATGTCAAACCAGCTAGGAAAGTTAATTCCAGCTCTAGCCAAGAAAGACAAGCCCCTGAGAGATCTTCTTTCACAAAAGAATTAATGGCTCCTGGAGTAGCCCACACCAAAAAGCCTTTGACCCACTGAAAAACGAGCTGACTTCTACCCCTGTCTTAACCCTCTATGATCCTAACAAGAAGCTAAAGCTGTAAGCTGATGTGTCATCATACAGACTGGGTGCTGTCCTGCTGCAGAAAGAGGGAGAACTGTCGAGACCTGTCACAAATGCCTCCAACACACTCACTGAGACTCCTCTGCCCTGTTGAACCAGCTTGGTATTACCACCATGCCTCTCTCCACTCCCAGAAGGGGCAGAGGAAGCCCCTCTGCCAAGCTGTCTTAAGTCTTCATATACAGATAGGTGACAAATTAAAGGAAAACCCTGAATGCTTGATCCCTACAGTGAAGAGGGGTCTGGGGGCTGTTATGCTGTGGGGGGCATTTTTCTGGCATGGTGTGGATCCATTTTTCCATTTAGATGAACGGGTCACTGAAAATCAATACAAAGTTGTTCTGGGTGATCACCTTTATCTCATGATGAAACATTTCTATCCTGATGGGAGTGGTCTCTTTCAGGATGACAATGTCCCCATCCACAGGGTGTAAGGGGTCACTGAATGGTTCGATAAGTATGAAAATGATGTAAATCATATGCTATGGCCCTTGCAGTCACCAGATCTCAACCTTATTGATCACCTATGGGAGATTTTGGACCGACATCTTAGACAGCGCTCTCTACCATCATCAAAACACATAATAAAGGAATATCAGGAATCAGGAACACTATTTGTAATTTCATTTCATGTATGCAAGTTGATGGGCCAACACCTTACAAAGACATGTTATGTTAGTTTTTCTTTGAATTTGTCAACCATCTGTTGCTCTCCTGTGTCCATGTCTACTAGCCCTGAAGACCTCCCTGATCTGTCAAAGTTCTGTCAAACTATCTGGAGCTGGAGGAGACATTCAGTGCTACCTCTCTTTCTTTCCAAAACCCATATGATTGCACAGTGGGCCTCTTGCCCAGTACCTCTCCACATTGGGGCTGGCTCTACAAGGCTGGAGACCAAGGCCAAGGAAAACTATGGTATCTGGTATGGTAAGGTAATGGGTGTCTCTTGCAACTGGCATCATTTGGCCATCTTCCTCTCCTGCAGGGGCAGGAAGCTCTTGCATCAACCACCGGGTGCTGAATGACATCATGGTCAGGAACTGTTACCCACTGCCACTCATCTCTTTAGCCTTTGAACTTTGAGCTACTTACTAAGCTTGACCCATGCAACGCCTACCACCTGGTTCATATCTGTGAGAAAGATGAGTGGAAAATGGCATTAAATACCCCCAGTGGCTATCACAAGTATTTGGTGATGCCAAAAGCAATAACAGTGTTCCAGGTCCTGATCAACGATCTAGTCCAAGGCATGTTGAACAAGTTTTATTTTGTTCACCTGGATGACATCCTGATCTTTTCCTGGCAAGAGCATAATTACTACGTCTGTCAGGTTCTCCAATGGCTACTGGAAAGCCAGCTGTTTGTGAAAGCAGCAAAGTGTGAACTCCATTTATTCATGGTTCTCTTCCTGGTGTTAATCGTTTCTACCAGCAACGTACAGATGGACCCTGCCCAGGTCCCCACCAGCCCTCCACCCTGAGGCAGCTGCAGTGATTCCTGGGATTTGGTAGGATTTACAGCACCTTGGCTGCCCCTGTCACTACCCTCACCTGCCTCTCTACTTACTTCATCTGAACCTCAGAGGTGGACAAAGCTTTCAATTACTTTAAGTGCCACATCATGTCACATCACCCCAATGCTGATTCATTCCTCCTCATCATGTCAGTTTGTTGTGAAGGTCAATGTTTCAGGTGTGGGGGTGGTAGCAGTTCTCCCTCAATGCTCCTCCAAAGATAAAAAGCTTTACCCTTGCACATTCTTCTCACAGAAGAATGTAAAAAAAGAGGAACTATGACAATGGAAAGAAAGCCACTTCATTTTGTCATTGTAGGTTACAATGAGGCGGCACAGTGGCGCAGTGGTTAGCGCAGTCGCCTCACAGCAAGCAGGTCCTGGGTTCGAGCCCCGGGGTAGTCCAACCTTGGTAGGTCATCCTGGGTTGTCCTCTGTGTGGAGTTTGCATGTTCTTCCTGTGTCTACGTGGGTTTCCTCCAGGGGCTCCAGTTTCCTCCCACAGTCCAAAGACATGTAAGTCAGGTGAATTGGCTGTACTAAATTGTCCCTAGGTATGTGTGTGTGGGTGTGCCCTGTGATGGCCTGGCGGCCTGTCCATGGTGTCTCCCCACCTGCCGCCCAATGACTGCTGGAATAGGCTCCAGCATCCCTGCAACCCTGAGAGCAGGATAAGTGGTTCAGATAATGGATGGATGGATGGAAGGTTACAATGAAATTGTAGGTAACAGTGGAATTAGTTTTCTGCATTTAACCCATCCTCTTGTATAGGAGCAGTGGACAACTGCAGCGCCTGGGGACAAACTCCAGTCCTGTTCCTATTGTCTTGGTCAGGGGCACAGATAGGAGTATTAACCCTAACATGCATGTCTTTTTGATGGCGGGAGGAAACCGGAGCATCCGGAGGAAACCCACGCAGACACAGGGAGAACATGCAAACTCCACACAGAAAGGACCTGGGACGGCTTGGGGTTTGAACCCAGGACCCTGCTGTGAGGCAACAGTGCTAACCACTGGGCCATCGTGCCACTGACAAAGAGGAACTACGACATTAGTAACTGGGAACTGGTTGCTTTCAAGCTGGCTTTATGGAATGGAGACATTTGCCAGAGGCAGCCAAGCAGCAGTTTCTTGTGTAGATGGACTACAGGAACTTGGAATATATCCGCAAAGGCTGTTAATTATATCTATCAATGCTAGTGGATAAACAGGGTTCAAGGGATTGTGCTTGTGCAACAGAAACAATGGAACGGGTAGAAGATGCTTAGTCAAAGTGCTAGATTCTGTTGACCATTTATGAATAAGCCATCTGTGCATACTTAAAAAGCCATGTGTGCATACGGAAATATGGTGCACAGCAGAACACAAGGTTCATTGTTTAAATATTTATAGAGATTAAAACACCAACTGGCAATCACTGAGTTGCCCCTTTGCAACACGTCCTCAAACTACTGGAAAAAAATGTATTCTGGCTATATCTAACTAGTTTCTCAACACAATTTATGTAAACATTTTTTTCCAGTAAAATATTAACAAAAATATTGATAAATGTTGAATCTATATGTATCATGTTCATGACAATGCTACCCTATGCAAAATTACTTTCTATTGGATTAGATTTACTATGAATTTCACAGTACTTTTGACAAGATCGGGTTAGTTTATGCATGCATCTATACCACAAAAGTATGATAAATTAAATGCATGCACCGCTCGAATCACAAGACAAGATCTGCAATGCAACCCCAATGCAATCCTTTTGCATTAACAGACTCTCATTTGAAAATAATGAACTTATAGTGTAGCGCTACACATTCAGTGCATTAAGATGGTATGTATCCTTAGAGTATGTTTTCTGGAAACTTTAAGCGACTGCCTTACATGACTGGCTGTGGAAAAGACAAAATATGTTATGCTCTTCTTCTCCTCTAAACAAAAACTAAACAAAAAACAAAACCTGTCAAAGGGCGGATGTGTTCCTCTGTGAACCAACGGCCATCCATACCTGGAGAGGAGATAGGGATCACCAGGTGCTCCCCCTACTGAAAAAAAATGATGACTAAACATTTGTTGAGGCATCAGCTGTGCTCCTACGACCTCTATAGGTTACGGAACTGATGATGATGATGACTCTTCTACTCTAGATTTATGATGGATTGCAACCAACCTCACAGGTGCATACCGCCACCTACTATGTCTGAGTGCACAGATTAATGGGTTTACAATATCTTTATAAAGAAACGAATCTAGATCTAAATTATTGACTTAAGAAATCCAAAGAAAAGCCCAAATTATGTGTTGCATTCCAATTACAGATTTGGGATGGCCTGTTGTCAATAAAATATAGATAAAACGTTCATCTCATCTCATCATCAGGTCGCAGAGGCAACAAGCTAGGTAGGGCACTTCTAGACGTCCCTCTCCCTAGCAAGGCCTTCAGCTCCTCCTGTGGGGATCCCAAGGCGTTCCCAGGCCAGATTGGACATGTAGTCCCTCCAGCGAGTTCTGGGTCTAACCCGGGGTCTCCTCCCAGTTGGACATGCCCGAAAACCTCCAAAGGAAGGCACCCAGGAGGCATCCTAATCAGATGCCCGAACCAAATCAACTGGCTACTTTCAACGCGAAGGAGCAGTGACTCTACTCCAAGCTCCCTCCAGATTTCCGAGCTCCTCACCCTATCTCTAAGGCTGAGCCTAGAACCCCGCGAAAGAAACTAATTTCAGCCGCTTGTATCTGCAGTCTCACCCTTTCAGTCACTACCCAAAGCTCATGACCATAGATGAGGGTTGGAAAGAAGATTGACTGGTAAATTGAGAGCTTTGCCATCCGGCTCAGCTCCCTCTTCACCATAACGGTCTGATACAACGTCCACATTACTGCTGATGCTGCACCGATCCGTGTGTCAATCTCCTGCTCCATCCTACCCTCACTCGTGAACAAGACCCCGAGATACTTGAAATCCTTCACTTGAAGCAACAGCTCATCTCAGAAACTCCAAGTGGGACACCACCCAGAGACTCCAAGAAGGCCGCATACTCTAAACTGCTATTCGGTGCATAAGCACACCCAACAGTCAGAGCCTTCCCCTCAGCGACTCACAGTCATATAGAAATGACCTTCTCATTCCCCGGAGAGAACTCCAACATGGCAGTGCTCAACCAGGGACTTATGAGTATCCCAACACCTGCCTGGCGCCTGTCACCTGTCACCTTGGCAACTCTGGAAAAGTAAAGAGTCCAGCCCCTCTCCAGGAATTTGGTACCAGAGCCCATGCTATGTGTGGAGGTGAGCCCCACTATATCTAGTTGGTACCGCTCCACCTCTACCTCCAGCACCAGCTCAGGCTCCTTCCCTGCCAGAGAGGTGACATTCCACATCCCAAGGACCAGTCTGCAATGCCAGAAGTCGGCACGCCCCTGGTCCCTGCCTTTGCCTGCATTGCACCCTTCCCCATGCTCATCCCCGTGGGTGGTGGGTCTATGGGGTGGATAAAACTTTAATTTTCCAAATTTTTCACTGAGTTGGCTGGATATGCTTTTGGTGGGTATTTCCAACTCCCTGCCCATATCATCTCATGCCAGTAGGCCTGAGGCTAAGATGATATTCTGAGCAAATTATTTGAAATGTCAAAAATTATGCCAAATTTAGATTTATTCTAAATATAAACAATCAACTGGATATTGTTTCAAACAAATGTTACACAAGTGTCAGGTTTTCATACACTTTTCATATTCAAACTAATATATTTTAACAATATTATTCTGATTATTAATGGAATATTATGCTAAATGTAAGTCCATCTATCAAGTGCATGATGTTACATGGTTTGTCACTTGATTCTCAGATCACTCTCAAATTAAACTGTGTAAATTCATGATCCTCCCAGGCTCTCTTTATAAACCACCTGAGATTACTGATTTAACAGATCCATATCATATAATTCTATGACTTCAAATGTTTTTGATTTCTAATTACAGCTCAAACAGTTTGAATGAACCAGTACTGTCAGTACCTGAGGGCTGGTCATCTCATAGTCAGAGTGTGTGACAGCAGAGTTGTAGTAGCGATTACTGTAGCGGTAATTCCGGTTGTCGTTGGAGGAACCGCTAGAGCCACCTGGAGAAACAAATGGACAGAGAGCTTTATCAACACATGTTTAAAAATGTGTGATTGATTCCGATTCGTTCAGTTCACTTTAATGTAACCTTGTGCAAAAAACTGTCTCAGCAGGCAGCAGCAGCAGCATGCAGATGAGTACATACCAGAAAAAGGAACTAAAGGTGATTATATTTAGTCAATTCTACAACTAATACATCTTACCTTGAAAAATCCATATATAATGCTAGAGATATATTTAATAAGGCAGTGAATAAAAACATGCCAAAATTAGAGATATTTCTAGCTTTTAAACTGACACGTTAAATATTTCGCAATGCATTTCCAGCCGTTCCTGCTATGGGTCTCCTCTGTACACGCTATTAAAAAAGTGGAAGACTGCTGCATTAATCTATTGAGACAGTGAACACCATTAAAAACTGAACTAATCTTTTTTTACGATTATTCACAAGTCAAAATAGTTATGGTGTGATGAAGGCTTTTACATTTAAACGTGGAGTTCTATGGAATGTTGCCATATATCAACGGCAAAAGAAGAATTGCTGCTAGGAAGGACAATTATTTTTCTCCTGCAATTTGGAAACAATGACATGTATAGATGTCAACCACTCCAGAAAACAAATCATGGGCTTTGTTCAGACAAATGTCATTTGTTTTCAAATCCCAGTTGTATGACTGACCATCTACACTGTTATTTGCAAGTGATCCCACTGAATTTTAATGTTCAGGCAGCTGTATTGATTTGGTGGTGTAGTTACATGGGTTGTTATAGCAATGATGAAAATGTTAGCAAGCTGATTTGTGGCACGTTTTCCAATAACTTGGGGTCTAGTAAGCTATCAGTGTGGAGAGAGCTAATGGAGAGAGCTAATGCCCCTGAATAAGGTAACTACAACATTATAGAAAATTAATTGATCATGGTAAAAAAACAGTCCAAAAGATACATGACTGAAGACCTTCAAATAATTTTTAACTTTATATATTGATGGTTTTACAGGGTCTGCACTTGCTCTGCCCACATCAGCTGACATATAATAATAATACATCTACTGTGCTGAGGCGATACATGGCAAAGCATGAGAACTCTCAGTGAGATAATGACAACAACCAAGGTAGGCCTCAATATCAGTTTATAGTCCCACTTACAACTGACATGATAAGGAAATCTCAGTATTACACAAAATATGTCACATAACCCACAATAGTGGTGTAAAAAGCTTAGTTTATACTGCTTATGTAGATTAATTATGTAGACTCCAACAGCTGGAAGTTGCGGGATTTGCCGAAAGATATTACCTACAACAAAGAGGTACCACCATGGAGTATTGGTTGCAGACAGCCCTGCTGGATGTGAGGTAAATGAGGTGGTGTCCTGGTGAGACTACGATGGCAATACCCAGTCCCCGATTCCCAGCATACCGCTGGGAACGTCCAGTCCCCCGACAACAAGCTGGATGAATTTCATGGCCGAATCAGCTCACAAGGACATGTAGGATTGTTGTGCATTCAGCTGGGCCCAAATACACCTGATAGGGCTATACAACTGCAGGGTTTTTCTGTGCATCACATGGACCATTCCATGACAGTTACTGGCAAAGTCAAGGGAGGTGGTATATACTTTTGTTAAAAATTCATGGTGCACTGATGTGGATATAGTCTCTCAGTGCTATTTGCCAGTCTTGAAACAACTAACAATATAGTGCAGACAATTCTATCTCCGAAGGGAATTCCCGTGTTTTGTTAACTGCTGTCTACATAAAGCCACTAGCTATTGCCACGGTAGCGATGGACGAACTGTATGGAGCCATTAGCAGGCATGAGAATTTGCACTCTGAGGCCATTTCAGTTGTGGCAGGGGACTTTCAGCACTTTAATCTTAAGTCTGGGCTACCAAAAATTTACCAACATGTCACCTGCCCAACCAGAGGGAATAAGACTTTCGACCACTGTTACTCCATGGTCAAGGCAGTTAACAGGTGTATCTCACAACCTCACTTTGGTATATCCGACCACCTGTCTTCCTTCCTCCACCTTTTGACCACCTCTTGCTTCCTGCATACAAGCAGAAAATGAAGTGCTCGCAGCCCACTATGAGGACAGTACAGTGCTGGACTGCAGAATATGAATCCCAACTTCAGGGATGTTTTGAATCAAAAGACTGGTCAATCTTTATGGATTCAGCCTCAACTTTGGATGGGTATGCTGAATCAGTCACTGGCTAGGTTAGATTCTGTGTGGATAACTGTATCCCAGTATGGACTATTCACTCCTACCCCAACCAGAAGCCCTCAATTAACAGCGACATTCACCTGATGTTGAGGGAGCGTACCACTGCTTTTAAATCTGGGGACAAGAAATGCTACAAACAGTATGATTTAAGGAGAGCCATCGAAGCCACTGTCATGGCAATTATTTAACTCCACTCTGACATTAAATGAGGAGTGAGACAAAAATCTCTTACAGTATTGTCACATGATTTTAATATATGTTCAGTGAAGAGATGCATTCAAATGCAGGTGCTTGAATGCGCACCCTGATCTCAGAGCCCACTCCCTTTATACAATGCAGCACAAACATGCCCATTGTTTCAATCATAATGGTGTGTATTCAAGAGTTTCTCCCTCATCCTGGTTGGAAGAAGTAGCTCATTTTTATTGCTGGACTGTCATCCTAATCAATATCAGAGCTTGCTCAGAGAGTTCATAGGTCAGGTCTCCCCTCGTCCTTATCCCCCAGGTTGTAATTCTCCAAAACCGTCTCTTCGGGCCTTGCACCCTCGAATGAACTTCCCAGATGTTTCTCTGACATCAACTAACAGTTTGGCAGCCATCCGTTCATTGTCCAAACTGCGGGAGGGTAGTGGAAGGTTTAACCATATGGTGCCATGATAACAACCCCTCTCTAAATATCAATAAGACAAAAGAAATCATTGTTGACTTGGATCAGAGAAAACCACATTCCTATTTCCATCAACAGGTCATCTGTTGAAATTGTGGACAGTTTTAGATTTCTCAGTTTACACATCACAGACACCCTCACATGGTCTCTCAACACCAATTGCATCCTGAAGAAGGCGCAGCAAAGACTGTATTTTCTGAGGCATCTCAAGAGTTTTAGTATGAGTACAAAAACTCTTGTGAACTTTTATCTCAGTACCATTGAGAGTGTGTTGACAGGCTGTATCACAGTGTCGTGTGGCAACCTGACTGCTCAGGACTGCAGACTGCTGCAAATGACTGTAAACATAGCAGCAAAAATCATTGGCATGGAACTACCACAACTTCATAATATTTACACCACTTGCTGCAAAAGGAAAGCCCAAAAACATCACTAGTGACACCAACCACCCCTCTCATGTTCTGTTCTTACTACTTCCATCTAAAAAACATTACCAGAGCATCAAATCACACACCACCCATCTCAGTAATAGTTTCTTTCCACAGGCAGTCGGGTTACTGAGCAGCTGACACACCCATATGCAGCTTACATTGTTGTGTTATCGTGTACTTTTCTATATTGTGTATATAATGTATGGATCCATGTGTACATAGTCTATGTAGGTCTGTAGTGTTGTTCGCTTTTTTTATCCCCCTTGGTGGGGGTGGGCTTGTGTCTTTTGTCCTTGTGTCATTTGTTAAGGGAGAGAGAGCCAGAGCACAAGAATTGCATTGTATTCCATACACATGATAATAAAGATGAATTTGAACTTGAATTATTCCTATTTTCTCTATTTTATTACATTTCAATGACACGTCATACTGCAACACAAACTAATGAATTATTTTCTATTAGACTACAGTAAACATGGGCTTGATGACTCTCAGCCTTTCTCTGTTGTAGATGACCCTTTTTTAGCTAAATAGGATCCCACAATACAATATCCGAAAAAGAGGAAAGCAGAAGTTGAAGGCGTTCTTAAAATAAAATAAACTTTAAATAAAATGTTCTGATACTGCACTTGATCTTAGCCAAAAGGCAGAGAAGCCCCTCCGAGAATCGCCACCTTAACGTGGTGGAGGGGTTTGTGTGTCCCGGTGATCCTGGGCGCTGTGTTGTCGGGGTTAATAGTCCCTGGTAGGGTCTCCCAAGGTAAATTGGCCCCAGGGGAGGGGGCAGAGTAGGAGCGATTCTCAAGAAACCCAATGAAATTACACCAGCAGAGTTACAGCACTTTGCCCAAAAAAGGGAAACCGGGGCCCCCTCCTGGAGCCAGACTTGGGAAGGGAGCTTGCCAGCGAGCATCTTGTGGCCAGGCCTTGGCTCATGGGGCCCGGTCGGGCACAACACGAAATAACAACATGGAGCCACCACCTCGTGGACCCACCACACGCGGGGATGAGCATTGGGGTAGGGTGCAATGCAGGCCGGGCGGCAGGCAAAGATGGGGACCGGGGAGTGCAGACTTCCGGCATCGTAGATTGGTACTTGGGATGTGGAATATCACCTCTCTGGCAGGAAAGGAGCCTGAGCTGGTGTGAGAGGTGGAGCGGTACCAACTAGACATAGTTGGGCTCATCTCCACACATAGCATGGTCTCTGGTGCAAAACTCCTGGAGAGGGGTTGGACTCATTATTTTTCTGTAGTTGGTCAAGATGACAGGCACCGGGCAGGTGTGGGGATACTCACGAGTCCCCAGTTGAGCACTGCCATGTTGGAGTTCTCCCCAGGGAATGAGAGGGTCGCCTCTATATGACTGCAAGTTGCTGGGGGAAGGCTCTGACTGTTGTGTGTGCTTATGCACCGAATAGCAGTTTGGAGTAACCGGCCTTCTTGGAGTCTCTGGGTGGTGTCCTTGATAGGGCTCCACCTCGGGACTGTATAGTTCTGCTGGGGTACTTCAACGCTCACGTGGGCAACGATGGAGAAACCTGGAGGGGTGTGATTGGGAGGAATGGCCTCCCCAATCCGAACCCGAGCAGTGCCTTGTTATTGGACTTATGTGCGAGTCATGGATTGGCCATAAAACACACCATGTTCAACCATACGGTAGTTTATAAATGTATTTGGTACCAGAACACCTCAGGCCAAAGATCGATGATAGACTTTGTGGTTGTATCATCAGATCTGCAGCTGTATGTTTTGGACACTCGGGTGAAGAGAGGAGCAGAGCTGTCAACTGATCACCACCTGGTGGTGAGCTGGATCAGATGGCGGGGAAGGCTGCCGGACAGACATGGCAAACCCAAAACGTGTAGTGAGGGTGAACTGGGAATGTCTGGCAGAGGCCCCTGTCAGTGAGGTCTTCAACTCCTAACTCCGGAAGAAGTTCTCATGTATCCCGAGGGAGGCTGGGGACATGGAGTCTGAGTGAGCCATGTTCAAAGCCTCTATTGCAGATGTGGCAGACTGGAGCTGTGGTCATAAGGTCATTGGTGCCTGTCGAGGCAGCAACCTAAGAACCCGCTGGTGGACACCGGCGGTGAGAGAAACCCGAAAGAGGCCTTTTGGGCTTGGTTGGCGCAGGGGTCTCCTGAAGCAGCAGACAGGCACTGGGAGGCCAGAAGGATTGTGGCTTTGGCGGTCGCAGAAGCAAAAACTCGAGTGTGGGAGGAGTTTGGTGAGGCTATGGAAGACGAATTTCGGTGGGCCTTAAGGAAGTTATGGCAAACCATCCAGTGACTCAGGAAGGGGAAGCAGGGCTTGACTCAGGCTGTCTTCAGCCGAGGAGGGGAACTGCTGACCTGGACTGGGAATGTTGTCAAGCGGTGGAAAGAACACTTTGAGGAGCTCCTGAACCCAGCTAACAAGTCCTCAGTGGAGGAGGTAGGGTCTGAAGACTCAGGGGAAGCCCCACTCACATCCCTGGCAGAGGTCTCTGAGGTAGTTAAAAAGCTCCTCGGTGGCAAGTCATTGGGTGTGGATGAGATTTGCCCTGAGATGTTGAAGGCTCTGGACATTGTTGGGCTGTCTTGGTTGACACGCCCCTTCAGTGTCGCGTAGAGGTTGGGGACAGTACCTGTAGAGTGGCAGACTGGGGTGGTGGTTTCCATATTCAAAAAGGGGGACTGGAGGGTGTGCTCCAATTATCGAGGCATCACATTGCTCCGCCTCCCTGGTAAAGTCTACTCTAAGGTGCTGGAAAGGAGGCTCTGACCGACTGTCGAACCTCGGATCCAGGAGGGACAATGCGGATTCCGTCCTGGCTGTGGAACAACGGACCAAATATTTACCCTTGCAGAAGTGTTGAGGGGGACACGGCAGTTGACCAGCCAGTCTACATGTGTTTTGTGGACTTGGAGAAGGCTTAATACCATGTACCCTGGGGCACTCTATGGGGGTACTGCAGGAGTATGGGGTACGGGGGCAGTTGCTACAAGCCATCCAGTCCTTGTAATAATAATGATAATAATAATAATAATAATAATAATAATAAATCAAACTTATATAGCACTTTTCTAACACTCAAAGTCACTTTACAATAAATGGCAGTGAAACAAGATAACAGATAAACATAACACAGACATACAGGGGTGGATGGTAAGGGGGGGCTACGAGAGGGAGAAGCGGCAGCCACACATGATGCCAGCAGTACTCTCTGACTTAAACAGATACAAAAGGGCAAGAAAAA